>NW_026947489.1:80567500-80865000 GCF_034190915.1 Cavia porcellus
CTGAGCTGTATCCCTGGCCAGAGATGAACTATTCTGCAGTTTTTTGCCTTGTTGAAACAGTCATGGAAGAGCTGAACAAAATTTTAACTACCAATTTATTAGTCAGATAATTAGTGATAAGAGTTCTCATATCTTTCAAATAGTACATTTTTATACTACTGTATTTATTTTCCCTGCCCGTCTTTTTTTTTTGGTACTGGAAATTGAACTCAGAATCCCCTGTCTGCTATGTATTGTAAATTTCCAATCTTGTTGCATTATAATCTGAAGATGCTGTATGTAAAATTTATTTTGAATGTATTTACTAAAAATTGAGTGTATTTAAATTTGTGCATTTAAGAAAAGCACATTTGCCTACTATTCTATTTAATCCCTGTCCATATTATTACATTGCTGAGGGCAGTTAATTTTTTATTTGGATGGGAATTCTCACAGTGAGACAGACACTGTCTCCAACTTGCTGACTGTTCTAGTATACAGCTCTTGTATGTATCGGCTTGTTTCTCTTGTCTTCCTATTTTCTGGAACACACAGGCTGGCAAATAAGCACACTGTACATGACATATACCAATCTAACAAAAGAAATTTTAAGACATATATTTTGAGTGTTTTTATTATACATGAATGAAAATGCTTCTAAATGGTACTATACAGAAAAACTTTTTATATAAAAATAAGCATTATAACAATTTAAAAAGTTCTAAATATTAAAAAAATTCTAAAAGCTAAAAAAAAAAAAAATCAAAGCTGTTGGGGTATGTTTTCAACAAAATGGGTACAGTGAGGTACACAATCATTATTCTATGTATTTCGGGCTGGATCTTTTAACCACAACATAGATGCTTTAGATGCAGGATAGATTTTTAGAAAATGTATTCCAAAACATGCAGTGGCAAATAATGTAATTTACACCTGATTTTTAATTATGGTAAACACAGCAATAAAGGAATGTAAATAAATAATCCATGACAGCAACACTATAGTACTTTGTTTTTGCAAGTTGGTGTTGACACAGGGCTGCAGTCAGGGCGTATAAAACAAAAAACACTATAGGGCCGCAGTCCTGGCTCTGAGCACTGAAGCTTGATGGCATGATGCAGGGAGCAGAATAGTTTCAAGTGAGTAAGGTGATCACAGTTAGCTAACAGGTACTCCTGACTCATCTGGGGAAATGGGGGTGGACTCAGGAGTGCTAGTCAGTGTTATCAGGGGCATTCTTCTGTGGTCAGTCTGTGGGTCAGTCATCAGGTATTCTTTATAGCTTAAGAGGGTCAGATACGGCTGTTTATCATATGACTGAAATCTTACTTTCACTCAAATCTTCTTTTTAAGGCCAGCAAATGGCATCTGCAAACCTTTCAGGAATATATTTTCTCTCATTTGAAAAGCTAGCTGTTGGGGAAGGAGATGAAGACATCATCCCAGGTTTATACCTGAAGCATACTAGCTTTTGGATCAAACAAATAAATAGAATTATAAACCATAAAACCTCTGCTAAACAGGAATATATTTCCCTCAGCTACTGCTAATTAGCCATAGAAAAAAGCCACCTGTTATATACCACAGCTAAAATTTCAAGTATGTATTGCATGATAGGATTTTAAGTCCTCATTTAGGTTACAAATTTAAAGGACAACTTTGGATGAAAGAGTTATCTGTTTCTTTTGCTTTCAGCTTGAATGAAGTTGAAGATTTAAGGTAAGAACCAGAGACAGTCTTATAGATTGTAGTTGAATATAGAAAAAAATGTTCTGTGGCCTGGCATGTTATTGAGGAATTGAACCTTAACAGAAAACCACCTGATGGAAAGCTAACTAGGAAAGCAAAACTGCAACTGGAATTCAACAATACAAGTTTTACTACTGAAAGTGTAGAGAAGGTAAGCAAGGAAGGTTATAAAACGGATTTAGAAATAGGATGGCATCTTTATTCTCAATCTCTTTATTACTTATATACAGGAGGCTTTTCCTGAATCTAGGAGGTTTCATGTAAAAACATTTCAAGCCATTAACTCCCCAGTCCCTTACTAGATAACTGCATACAAGATACTTCCACATGGATCCTGATTTCTGAATCTCTCCCTGAAAGCCTTACTCTCTGCTTGTTGTCATTTTGCCTCTGAGGAATGAATTAAACATCAGAGAACAAGTAATGTTAAGGGTGCTTCCCAACCAAAGTATATCTGCAAACTTCCATTTTCAATATTCAGTAAAAATAAATAAAACCTGGTCCCTTTTTTCCACTGACTGACCCTACTTTGATAAAGTAAAAATTTTTTATATATAGCAATTTTTATCAGGCCACAAATCCCCAGGAGAAACAAACTGGAATATGAGAAACTGCCAAGATCTAATTGAGAAAGAGGTTAGAAAAGCAGCTTTACATACATTTCAGGACTATATCTAAAAATCCCTTGCTCTGCTTTTAGAGAACCTACTAGTTTTACAGAATAAAGTAATAAAGAAAGTATCAGGTAAGAAACATATTTATCGCTATACAAATGGTCAACAATTTTTTTTTCAAGTTGAAAAGAAATTCTGAAATGATTTCTCTATTAAATAGCAACTATATCCAATAAGAGTATACACAAAATGATAAATGAGCCAAAAATCAACAGGTAAAGTGGTCAAAATAAATTTTTCAAAAATGTTAATCAATTTTGAAAAACTATTGTTGCACTTGGAGCCTTTGCCTAAATCTTTTACACTTTCAAATTACAAATTTTAACTAGATGTTAAGCTATAGGGAGAATATTTGCTAAGCTTGAGATGTTAAGATTTTTCCTTGCTTTCAAAGATATTTATCAGAACTCAGTTTCAAAAGCTCATTCCTAACATAATTTTCTATCATTGTAATAACCAGATAAAATTTAAAAGATAGTGTTTTCCAAATTCATTATCTCATCTGCAAGTACAAGTCTCTTAATGTAATCTCTAAAGCTTTAAATATGTAATTTGAAACAGTTCTTTGTGTGTTCTGTATGCATTAATGGCTGAATACAAACAACTTTCAAATAAATTTCACATTGCAATTGCAATCTTAAAAGTTCACTGCACAAGACAAAGCATAGTCTTAGAAACTGAGTGCAGTAAGATTCTAACTCATGGTTAAAGCACATAAAATGTATAATCTCAGTGGTAGTTGATTACTGGTCTTCCTGTTATACTTTGAGAGAGCAGAAATACCAGGTTCATTCTTCTTACTTTCAGAGGACATTTTAAACTATTATAAACTTGCAACAAACAGCAGGAATTACATATAACAAAATAAAACTTTGCTCCACTTCACCATTCTTGAACTTTGTTCCCCATCATTTTCCTCAGAGAGATAAAAAGTGTACCAACAGGGATCAATATTACCAAAAGGCTGAGAAGCTACAGTTGCTCTACACAGATGCTGTGATTTGCTTTATAGCAGGGAGAAAAACCAGAATTAAGGCCACCTGCAAAATATTTATTCTTTCTAGAAACTTTTTACTGGGTACCTACAAATGAGCTATTCATGGCTAGACACTACATGACACAAAGAAAAGCCAAAAATGGTGTTCTTAAGAAGACTTTTGTAATAAATGAAGTTTGTTAGACTTTCTAACTTCATTAAATCAATTTTGCTACCAAATCATGTCCCTCAAAAATCACAACTATCCAAATACCCATTGACTGAAGGAGAAAAGGTATTTTTATCCTTAAGTATAAGTCAACAATATCCAAAAATGTTTGATTACTCTTAGGGTTTGTGTGTGGATATTCTCCCAAAGCCTCATGCAGTCATGGGGGCAGGCTTCTAGAGTTTGTGACTGATTCACGGTCTAATGCTTGGCTTATGGGTGTGAGGGCTATGCCCACCCTGGGCAGGTAGCCTGCATACAATCAGACAGAGAGAAAGAGGCTTGCTCCTGAGCTTCTCCCTTCTTGCTCTTGTTACTTTTGCCATCTTCTGGCTGCCATGAATGTTGTCTTTTGCTGTGTGCCACTTTGCCTTGTAGCCAGCTTAGTATGAACTGAAACCTCCACAAACTGTGAGCTTTTTTTCCCTTCATTTTGGGCATTGGGTATTTTGTCATAGCAATGGGAGAAAAATAACAAACACAGAACATGGTACTAGAAGTAGGGTCCCTGCTCTGACTATACCTGACCACATGGTACAACAGCGTTTGGGAATGGCTTGTGGGAAGAGTTTGGAAAGGTTCAGAGACATTCCGTGAATGAGCAGTGCTGGAACACCTCAGGCTGACAAAAATTCTGTACCAGGTTTCAGAATGGTAGTGGTCTAGAGAATCTGTTCTTCCGAATTGGCTTCAGAGTGCCCCCTGAGGTACTCGACTCCTACAGCCAAAAGAGAAAAAAGCTTAGCTACTGCTCCAGCTGGAAACAGACCTTGGCATCATCCACGTAGTAGCACTGGTTTTAGGTGCATGCAGAATTCAAGAGTTACGGGGTTAAGAAGGCTTGTACTCTGATTTCAAAAAGCCTGCAAGGCCAGGCAGTGTGATGCTAGAGGGCAGTATGTGAAGCTGTGAAGGTGAAGCCAAAGATGCAGTGGACCTAGAGACAAAAAGTAGGTTAATGGCTGTTTGGGGCTGGAGAGGGGTGGGAAGACACTTTTTAGGGTGACAGATTCATTACACTTCCTGGCTGTGATGCTGGGTCCACAACTATATATAATTATCAAAATTAGCCAAGCTGTACACTTAAAATGGGTGAATTTTATTGAATGTAAATAAAACATTAATTAAAAACAAAATTGAGGGGAAAACAAAGTGTTCTAATACAGTAATAAAAGAAATGAAATTAATGCATTGAGCTATTATTTTTTTACAAAATTTGAAATGACTTTTTTTTTGTCTTTTTCTTTTTTATCGGTACCGGGGATCGAACTCGCGACTGCTTGCTTGCAAGGCAGGCGCTTATGCTGCTGAGCTAAATCCCCAGCCCTGAAATGACTTTTTTTCAAAAGATTATTTTGGTGGTAAAGGGTATTAGTTAGTACAACATTTCTGGAGAATAATTTGGCACTGTATACCTAAATCTTAAAATAATGAATCGGCTTTTGACCTAGCAATTTTATTTCTGGGGATTTTATGAAAGAAATTGTCAAATTAAGTAAGAGTTATATATAAGAACAGTATTGGAAATTTTTTCATAATCATGATATTGGTTGGGGAAAAACTCTGTGTGTCCAAACTTGGTGACTGATTAAATAATGGAACAATTAAAATGATGTGGCTGATCATACACATGTGCCCTAAGGAATGAAGATGTTCTCAATGCCAAAACTGTCTTTCTCTTTCCACATTTTATACTATTACTTTTTATAAAAACATTCACCTTCTACTTGTGGGAGTTATGGTACAACTATATAATGATGATCACAAGAGACTTCTATTACAAGAATAATTCACCGTTCCTGCTCATTTACCCCACATGAGGCATATAAGGCTACATTTTCTGCTTAATTCTTATGATGAATCAAAAAACTGTCTAGAAAGCCAGTGGTGGCTCACGCCTGTAATCCCAGCACTCAGGAAGCTGAGGCAGGATTGTTGTAAGTTCGAGACCAGCCTGGGCTATGAAATGAACTCAAGACCAGCCTAAACTGCACAGAGAGATCCTGTCTCAAAAAGACAAGACAAAACAAACAAACAAAAAAACTGCCTAGGAATCAATCTAACAAAGGAAGTGAAAGACCTCTACATTGAAAACTACTCTGAAAAAGATTGAAGAGGATATCAGAAAAATCAAAGAATATCCTTTGCTCTTGGATAGGAAGAACCAATATAGTGAAAATAATCATACTTCCAGAATTGTTATACAAATTTAATTCAATCCTGATAAAAATTCTAACAGTATATCTCACAGAATTAGAGAAAACAATCCTAAATTCATTTGGAACCAGAAGAGACTTAGAATAGCAAAGGCAATTCTGGGCAGTAAAGGAAAGACAGGGGGTATCACAATCCCTGACTTGAAATTATACTACAAACCTACCATGATAAAAACAGTATGGTACTGGGTGGGGAAGGGGGAACCAGACCCGAGGATCAATGAAACAGGTTAAGATGCACAAAGAACTCCAAACAGTTTGCCACTTTGTCTTTGACAAAAAAGCCAAACACCTGAAAGGTAGTGTCTTTAATAAATGGTGCTGGAAAACTGGTTTTCCCCATGCCAAAGATTAAAACTAGACCCATATTCTTCACCATGCACTAAACTGAAATCAAAATGGATCTAAATATTAAAATAGAAACACTAAATCTGCTGGAAGAGAGAACAGGTAGAAGTCTTGAAGATACTGGTATAGGCAAATACTTTATGAACAAATTCTGATTGTGCAGGAACTGTCACCAAGAGTCAACAACTGGGATCTCATCTTATTAACTTTTACCCAGCAAGAAACACACCAATAGAGTAAAGAGACCACCCATGGTTTGGGAAAAGACTTGAGTCAGCTCTTCCTCAGACAATGGAAAAAAAAAAAAATCAGACCTTGAAATGTAAAGACCCAACCTAAAAATAGGAATCTGAAGTGAATAGACACTTCTCAGATGAAGAAGCACAAACAGCTAATAGATTTATGAAAAAGTATTCAACATCACTGGTCATTTGTTCAAGAGATGCAAATTAAAACAATGCAGAGATTCCATCTCATTCCAGAAAGAATGGCTATTATCACGAAATCAATGAATAAGAAATGCTGTCAAGGCTGTGGGGAAAAAGGAAGCTTCTTCTGCTATTGGTAGGAGTACAGACTGGTACAAACACTGGAAATCAGTGTGGAGAGTCCTCAAAAAACTAAAATTAGAGGTTCTATTTGATGCAGCTATTCTCCTTGACAGTATCTTCTGGAAACAATTAAAAGCATCATATCACAGCAATATATGCACGCTTATGTTTACAGGTGTGTACAATTTATAATAGCTAAATCTTGAAAACAGCCCACATGCCCATCAATCGATGAATGGATAAAGATGTAGTTTTTAAAAAAATATAATGCAGTAGTACTCCGCCATAAAGAGGGATAACTTGAGACATTTATAGGTAAATAGATACACCTTGAGATCATACACTAAGTGACATAAATGGGACACATATGTGTAAATACTGTATTACTTTTCTGGCATGAGAAAGCAGAAGTGCAAATAAGGGCTAAAATGTATACTAGTTATTGTAAAACAGAAGGAAAGGCTCAAATGGGAAGGGTAATGTGAGAGTGAGGGAAAGGGAAAGGAAGGAAGGCAAAATGAAAAATGAGAAAAGGAAAAAATGGAAACAAAGCTTTTGTAAATAAAGCGGGGAAGAGGAACTGAAGAGAGGTTAGGGGAATGGGAAAGAAAGAATCAAGTTTATTGCTGATCGTGGCTGGGGACCAAGCACTCGAGTGATCACAGTTTTCTAACAGATGACTGAACGTGTCGTGATTAACTCTTAGGTCAATGCTGGGATTAAGGGTGCTGGGAGCTAAATAAACCTTTTCTTCCTTAACTCGGGGCATCTGGTATTTTGTCTCAGCAATGAGAAAAGTAATGAAGACATCACATACAGGCACAAATACCCTAGGATGAATGCGATCATTATGTACACCTAAAATATACCAATAAACTTTAATTTAAAAAATCCAATTGATATCTTAAATTACAGATGACAAATGTAAAGTGCCAAGAAACAAACTAGTTAACTAATAAAGTATTCATTTATAGGGGAGAGAAAGAGGATACTTACTAAATCCGGGTGAATTAAACTCAGGGAACACCCACTTATAACATAAAATGGAAATTCAATCTGTTATGGAAACTAAGGCATGAATCACATATGAAAAACTCTACATCCTTAACAGCTTCCTAGTTGCTAAAATTTAAAGTCAATTATTTTACTTGAAGATACTGAAAATGTACACTTATCTGTCATTATAACCATACTGGAATCAGATTAAGATGCCTAATACTGGCTGAGTGTGGTGGTGCATGCATACCTGTAATCTCAGCACTTGAAAAGCTGAGGTAGGAGGATTGCTACAGTTCAAGACCAGACTCGTTACAAAGTGAGTTCAAGGCCAGCTTGAACTGAGTAAGGAAAACACTGCCTCCAAAAGACAAACTTAGATGTCTGATACTTACATAACTACAAATAGTTAGCATTCTTTTTCTATTTTCTCAAAATAAGCATATCTTTGTACTATAAAAGATTGCCTGAATTGACGAATTCTTGAATCTCACTATTTAATGAAAGGTATCATCACAAATGTGATATTATATTTCATTTGTGAGAATAGGCACTGGCATCAGAAAGTAAGACTTGGATGGAGGGGATGGGGATTTAGCTCAGCGGCATAAGCGCCTGCCTTGTAAGCAGGCGGTCGTGAATTCGATCCCTGGTACTGATAAAAACTGAAAAAGACAAAAAAAAAAAAAAAAAAAGACTTGGATGGAGAAATGCACAGGTAATTTCGAAACAGCTAAATTCTCCATTCTGGTTTTATGATTTTAAGATAAGTGCAAGTTAAAATACACAACCAAGAAGAAAGGATAGGAACATACTTTAAGATGACTTTTCTATTTGAGCTAGCTATTTTAGAATAATCCTAGAATACAGTGAGCCTCAGGATGCCATCTGGCTGTACTGCTGAGGTACATTTTAATAGTAACTTCAAAACCTGATGCAGATTTTCTTTTGTAAAACCAGACACATTAAATGTTACACCAGAACAATCTGAGATGGGATGTGGGGAGCAGCCCAACTACATATTTTAATTGCAGAAATTGGAAACTACCAAAAATACTCTATAGCCTGAGCAATAAGTGAATTTTCCTGGCATCTTTTTTTTTTTTTTAAAGTAAAAAAGTAGCCTTTATTCTAAGGACGTGGAGAGGATTCTATGACCATGACGGATTCTATGACCATGGACGGTCTAGCCACCTCTCTTACAGAATTTTTTTTTTTGTACTAGGGATTCAATGCATGACTTCATGCTTGCCAGGCAGGCATCTGTGCCACTGAGCTAAACCCCCACGGCCCTGGCATCTTGCTTTATATAGTAAAGCTCCTAGAGATTGACAGTATGCAAAACCACTACAATCCTGGGCCGGGATTTAGCTCAGCAGCATAAGCGCCTGCCTGGCAAACGCAAGGTCATAAATTCAATCCCCAGTGCCAAACCCCACCTCCCCAAAACAAAACAACAACAAAAACAAATACTATAATCCTGAGCAATAGGATCGTGCCTTGACAAGTGAGTCTTGGACAGAAGGGTGCATCTTTTCCGATAAAATCTGTATTTCTATACAAATTATAGTATGAAAATTACAAAGGAAAAGAGAAGCAGAAGTACAATTCCACTATGTAAAAGCTCTTAATCTGAGTTAGGAACGGGATTAATCAGGTAACTCTGCCATGTAGAATTTTCAACAAACTGTTCCCTACAGGCCAGGACACTGTCCAGGTTGGCTATGTTCTCTGTTTGAGGGATACTGCACAATTTAGCAGAAAGAGGGAGATAAAACAGGAGGACCAGGAGAGAAGGCACAATAAAAGTACAGCATGACATTGGCCTGGACCATTAGTAACTAGTCTCTTCATCTATGAAGCTAATCTTTTTCTGGCACTCAAAGTAAGAATTTCCACTGGAGGTGGCTATTATTTTTGTCTGCCCAATCAATGTGCCCTCCCACTTCCTTCTGCTGGTAAACAGATTACATCCCTTGTCACCCAAAACTAGACCGGAATTTTGAAAGTTTGAGAAAGGTTCCTTTTCCGTTTTGGCTGAAAAATTAAGAATACAGTTCGTACATAAAGTAGTAATTGAAGAGCATTCAAGAGAAAATATACAATTTATAGAGAAAAAAAGGGAACAAGAGTCCTGACAATATTCACACCTGGCTTTTCAAATCCATCTAAGGTCCACTTTACTTCTATCTGTCTTAAAAGTCTGGTTATGTGAACCAACAAATCCTAGTAGGAATTTGGTTTGCTCTTTTGTAATGCAAGCATGCCAACTTTTACACTCACCTTTAATAAATGTTCACTTCTATCTATACAAAAATGTATTTTGTATTCTTTCCCCTCCCTTTTAGTCTGTAAAAAGGGAAAAAACAAAACCAAAAACCTCCCACAAACTCCCACAATACTGTATTAGTTCGCTTCCTGGTATATGAGCCCTGGCGAGGGTTAGGTTAACGCTGTGCTTATAAACATATCCACGATGCAAAAGGGAATGGCAAGCCAGGGGTGGCAGCATACATCCATCACTCCAGCGCTGGAGAGGCTCAGGCAGGAGCACTTATAGAGTTTGGAGTTTGACACCAGCCTGGGCTATACAAGGCCAGCTAAAACTACACAGTGAGAACTTGTCTAACAAAACCATGAAACGAAAATAAACAAACAAACTGAAAAGTGAAGAGAAAACTAAAAAGAACACTTACTTAAAAAGTGTTCATATTTTCAGGATGGAAATCATCAGCATTAACTCACAAACTACTTTGTTATTTTGGTTTTGTTTTATCGTTGATTTTTGCTCATAAATATAAAGAATATAACCATACAACTACATAACGAATTCCAGGAATTTTTCAGAGACCTTACTTCTCTCATATAAATAAAAACTAAAAACTTATTCAGAAGTTATTAAGTATCATTTGATAAGAATATGACTTGGCAAAACTGTGAATCATGTTCTAGTAAAAATGCTGTGCATCCTTCTGCTACTGTTATAATTAAGCGATTGTTCTTTTTTTTTGAGAACTTTGTCATTCTCTTTTTTTAAACATAGTTGATTCAAATTCTACTGTATTATAATGCAGACCATATCCTGATTTTAGGTAGTCTGACAGCAGAATAAGGACTGACACAATGTTCATCAGCTATTAACAGCAGAAACTATCAAAAGAGTCTAGGAAAACTCCAATAAACTAGATAAATACACAAAATAAACAAACAGTAAGGGCCTCTGATAAGCATTTTTAATAGGAAGGACTGTTGCCTTCCCTTTTCAAACCAGAAAACTGATGCACAGAACTTAACAAACTTGTCCTGGACACAGAGAATAAGTAACAAAACTGGGACTGTTGGACTCCATAATACGTGTTCCTTGTACTGTACAGTAGTGTATCAGCCTTCTTCTGAACTCCAAAATTCTATGAAGAAACCATCACAAATCTTTCCCTCCATACCTTCCAAGGACTTTTGACCACAACTACATTTCACAGAATTTTTTTTAAATTATAAAATGTTACTCTTAGCCAGGCGTAGGGCTACACACCTGTAAGCCCAGCACTTGGGAGGCTGAAGCTAGAGGACTGCTGTGAGTTCGAGGCGAGCCTGGACTAGAGCGGGTGAGCCCGACTCAACAAAACAAAAACAAAACAGAACAAGCCCCTCCATGTAGGCCTGGAAGTTAAGAGGAATACATAATGAGGGCATGGAGAGAGAGCTGACAGGGATCGCCCACAAAAGCTCTCTACTTTTGGAAATATTATTATATATAGATCAGCCTACTTTAGGAACACTCAATTTTGGTTTCATTAAGTATGTAGGTATTTCAGAGCCAGAACTATATTCAAGGAGCCCACTGTATATTTTTTCCAGCATACTGTAATTTTTTGACCATAAGAATATTTCAAAGAAACCATAACCTTTTATCTCATTAATAAAGTGTCCCTTCCTCCCTCTACCACTCCTCCAGAAGTCATTATTCATTAGTTGGGAGAAAGCATTTCTCCAGAAATCTGGTGTAGGAAAACTTTAAAAATACAAGAGAAAAGACGTCTTTTAGTTTCTTAGCTGTTTCTACATGGGGCAAGACACAGTGTGTTTTGTTTCATTATAATCTCTCTACCACTTGTTACACAATAGCTGTTTGTTGAAACAGAGGGCTTTACTCACAGAAACCTAGTGAGGAAGCAAGTACTTTTATGAAATACACTTAACTGAGCTTGGGGATTAAATAGTCTTTAGTAAGAAAACTAAAGATCCTATAGTACTCCTTCAAAATATTTATGCTCTTAATGGAAACAAGAACATTTCCAAACTATGCTTTTCTAAAAGAAAAATAAATATCAAATGTAAGAATCACCACATATCAAGTAATTATTCCAGATCATTTTTTACCTCTTGTGAAGAAATGTGTGCTTCCCAAGTTTCCTGTATTTCAGTGGTCTAAAGTCTTTTTAGAAGACAAAAATATTGATTAGCATTCCACACCCTTCCTCCCTCTTTCTTTTTATTTTTAAGCTATGTGCACAAACCAATCTTAATGTAGTAAGGCCGAGATTATGAGACCAAAGGAAAGTCAGTGCTGACAGGGGTATTTTATTACTTCTCATTAGGATGGGAAGAAAAGGCTGCTGTGTAAGCGCTATCTTCTGAAAGGTTGTGCCCTTTGGAGTACGCTTAAGGGAAACCTGGATACTGTTAGCTTTAATGATTTTTAGGTCTTTCTGTTCAGAAAGGGGTGCTTATCTGGCAACATTTCAAAAGAAGATGAAAATGAAATTCAGGATATAGAAGTTGGGGTGGTTGTCAAACCTAAAAAACAAAACAACAAATCTTAAAAAAAAAAAAAAAATCTGGTGCCGGCATGACAAATACTTTCACTCTGAAAAATGTGTAAGAAGTATATTAAGAAAGCAAGCAAGAAAGCAAACAAAAAGGTAAGGGGACTTTAGCCAGCATGTGTTTTAAGTGGACGTGTTTTCTGCAGCACTTCAAAGTGAAGTCAATGAGGGTCTTCAACAGAAAGAATGGTCTCAAAGATCAGAGAGCTCAGTGGACTCTTCCCTAAGAGTATGGTGGTTCCTCCTGATCCATGGTTTTGATTTCTGAAGTTCAGTTAACGACAGTGAACTATGGTCTAAAAAATATTAAGTAGAAAATTCTAGAAATAGCTAATTCATAAGTTTCATATTGCCATTTTGAGTAGTATGATGAAATCTTGTGCCTTGCGACTCCATCCCTGAGATATGATTTAATCCTTCATTCAGCATATCTGTGCTGTTTATACTACTTGTCCAATAGTCAAATTAGTGGTTATCTGGACTGTAAGAGGACATTCAAGTAATCTTCATTATTCAATAATGGCCTCTACAACAAGAGTAGTGATGGAAAAGGAGGCACACCAGTAAGACAAAATTGCAGTGCAATGAAAATATCAAATAAGATTAAACCCATAAATTAATAATAAAAATATTAAAAAAATAAAAATATTGATCACTGTTGAAGGATACTAGTGAACCAGTTAATTATTTTGAAAATGGAAACAGTGAACAAATTATACATTAAATACTATCTTTGTTTCACTTAATAGGTATATTTCAGCTAATAAAGGAATGACAGAATATCACCATTTTTTGCAAACATTAATGAATTAATGGGTCTAGCTATTAATCATCTCTATCTATATCAAAAAGGAGAGACAATCCAGTATTATACACCTCTTGATTCAGTACAGCAGTGCTACCTAATAAAATTGTTGTATCTACCCACTAAAACCCAAACAAAATCCATAAATGTAATTGAGTCTCCTGATCCAACTACCAGTGAACAGAAAATATAACAGAATAATATGTTCACCACATTGAATGCAACCAATAAAACCTTGACTATATGAAGTCTAAGAAAAAAATCACAATCACCTTGATTCCTCAAAATAAAATTCCAGGAGTTGGGTATGTTGGCATATGCCTATAATCCCAGCATTCTGGGAAGCTGAGGCAGGAGGACTGTTGTTAACAAATTTAAGACCAGCCTGGGCTACAAAGGGAGCTCGCAGCCAGTCTAAACTGCATAGTGTGACTCTGTCTCAAAAAAACAAAACAACAAAAAAAAGATAAGAGAAAGAACCATTCTCTGGATGTTGGCATTCTCAAAATTCAACCTTCTTTTTATTTCATTAACCTGATGACTTCATCTACTGTGATAAGCTATAAATCTTGAATAATTAGTATTTCATGTTGGCACTACATAGCTGACATGTCTAAAACCTCAACTGCAATCCAACCTCATTCATAGGTTGATTCATAGTACTAAAAGGAATCTTAGCAGTCATCCAGTCTTCCTAATATTACACATTTAATGCAAACTTCTTCTAAATCTTTAAGCAAAAAAAGAGTAAAACCACATTTCAATGTAAAGACTCACCAATTGTCCTTACAAAAATCACTTTGCTTGCAGTATATTCAATATCAAGTTAAATTTCATTTTTCAGTGAGACACAAGTATAACCAGGGTATTTCTAACTTCATCAGAATTCAATTATACATGGTTGGTAAAAAGTGTCAAAATTGTAAAACTGCTAACTTTATACACTGTTGGTGAGTACAAATCAGAACAATCTTAGGCAAATACTTTTAGTTGCTATCTAATATATTTTACTCTGAACTAGAAAACAGAACAACTTTTTTCAAGGTAGCAATGGATTCAACTAAAAGGTTGTATTTTCTTTGTCTTCAACAGCTATTATGGTCTGTGATTCAATTTTGGCCAGTGAAATATAAACAAAATTATAGTATGTGATTTCCAGGAAAGATCTTTCCTTACAAGGAAACCAGTAACATGTTTTTCTTTGCATCTATGAGAGGTAATCAAGTGACTAGAGAGATAAATTCTAAAAACTCAGTAAACTTTTGTAATCTTTGGATTTTAAAATATGTATTAAACACACATGTTTAAAAAAACTAGTTATTTTTAAAATCAATTGCTGATTTATTGATGAAAAATGGCAACACTGTTATTTATAGAACATTAAAGAGATGTCTGTTTGGATGTCAAGAAAATTAACTACCATTGATACACTACTATGGTTTGTATCTGCCTCATATGGTCATAAGGGGCGGGCCTTACAGAGGCCACTAAATCCCAGAGATTGTGACTGGTTCATTGTCTAGTGCTGGCATTGGCGGTATGAGTACTGCACTGGGCGGGGATGGGTATTCTGTGCAATACAAGGAAGGGAGGGAAAGAGGCTTGCCCTCCCTTCTGCCTTCTTGCTTTTGTTGCTTTTACTGTCTTCCTCTGCCTTGAACTGTTGCCCTTTCAGGCATGCCACTCTGCCTTGGAGCCAGCTGAATACCACTAAAACCTCCACAAACTGTGAGCTAAATAAACCTTTTTCTGTTTAATTTGGGTGTCAAGTATTTTGTCTCAACAACAAGAGAAAAGTAACTAAGACATACATATACCCACAACAAAGTAGTAGTAATTTATAAAGTAACATCAGACCCAGATAAACAGTCCAGAACTTGGTATCTTATAAAACAAATATTCCAAACTAATACATTTGAGTCCACACATGGTATAAATTCCAGTCATTTTTCTAGAACAAAACCTAATAAATGAAAATACATACTTCCTTCTCCTGGTTGCATTTAAATTTAATTATGTACTTGCAAATAATGCTTCAAAATATGCCTTTTATAAGGAAAGGAACAGAGAAACTTCCTTTCTGCCAGCTGTAGTAAACTACTCCATGTGTATCAATCATAAAAATTTGCTAACAGAATAGTGTCCATGAGATGATGAGAAGTGCAGCATAAAATATGTGATCATTTTAACATAGTAAAATAAGTTAAAACTTTTAAACCGGCATGGTGGCGCACACCTGTAATCCCAGGGCTTGGGGACTGAGGTGGAAGGCATGCTACAAGTTTTAGGTCAGCCTGGGCTACACGGTAGTTCAAGGCCAGCCTGAACTACACAGTGAGACTAGACTGGCTTTCAAAATTAATTAATTAAATTAAAAAATTTAAGCACTTAAAGAATAAAGCAATTTTTCTCAGCAGCACTTTTTTGATTAGTCACAATGAATTTTAATGTACTGAAATTAATTTATATAACACGGAACAATATTGTAAAAAATATAAAAGACAATAGTACAAAACTTACACACAATCTATTGACAAATCATAGTCCGGGCTTTACTCCCATTACATCTTCCTTTTGGACTGACATTTAGGAGGCTGTGCTTTTTCCATTCCTGCCTTTATCACTCACTAGCTTTTATACGTTGTACTAGACACATGAAAATCGTATATTTGCTAAATCAAGAAATTTTCTATATCCTTATCAGTCACTGAAGGTTACTGATAAGTGAATGATGCAACATTTACTGACAACCTATCTTTATTATTATGTACCTTTTCCATAAAATATCTCTTAATTTTTATAATAAAAAGGTAAGACACAATCATTTACTTTCACCTTACGGATGAATAAACAATAACCCAGCGGTATTAAGGAAAGTGCTGCTCAATGTCAAACTACTACTTGGTACTGAGTCAAGCTGATGATGCCTCTGAATCCAGTGCTAAAACCACCACACTTAACTCCACTGGGCTCCTCAAACATGGGGCTGCTGGATATTCCTCATATAGTCAGTCCTAACTATTGCCACCATAATACGGCTTCTTGCACAGTTGTCTCATAGCAGTTAATCATTCTTTGTGCAACGTGGACTTTAATGTATAGTATCTGGAGCTTTAAACAGGTCTTGTGTACATTATTTGTTTTAAGTCTTGCTGATCATTCGATAACACTCACTATAATCACTGGTAGAGATTTTAAAAAATGGACATCTCTTTCACTCCTAAGATTTAGGTTTAACAGATCCAGCTGTGATGCACATTTCTAGCTAATATTCACTACAAAGGTTTGTATTTCTATTTTAACTTTATGCAATAACCTTGTAGAGGGATCTTTTCTGAATGTGATATAAAAATGACTTCCTATCAATATCACATAAAATTATATTTTTTATATTCCAAAACCATATTTGGTTAAAAAGCAATCAAAATCTCAACATACAAATTCATGTGTTACTCATAAAAATACAATAAATATATTACTTATTCAACAAATATTTATCTAGGCACTGTCACATACACAAAAGGGACAGCCACCCATTCTGATATAAAAAATTTAATAATTAAATTAAAGTTGAAAGATCAGGCTGCTTCACTGGTACATATAATTCTGAAAATAAATGGAAGACAACAGCCAATTTTACACACAAGTAGCAGAGGTTATGGTATGCTACTGACAGTAAGAAAAAAGGCAGCCTTAATAAAGTCTTTTTCCTCTGCTTATTTCTAAACCAACTATTATTCCAAATAGCCCTCTGAATGCTTAGTTATTATTATCAACTAAAACACTTTTAGCAAAGACCACAATAGAAACCTGGATATTAAACTACATAGCAAAACATTCTGATGCTAAATTTTCCTCCTAAGTGACTCTTTAGGTGCAATTTTTAAGATAAATAGGAAAATGTTAAGATGTGCATCTGCATATGTTGTACGACTTCCTCATTACAAACATGTTATTTCCACTATGCTTACATTTCAAAGCTTTACAGGCAAGTATTCTACTTGATCAAAAAAACTGACAGCCTTTAGTGAAGACAAATAAACCTCTTTTAACATCAATTTTAGAGGTCACATTAAATTCTGCTTTTCAGCTTCAGCTCACATACTCACTGATCCTGCAATAAGGGGATTGTGCTTCCCTTTTAGCCCCATCTACCATTTCCTTGACTTTCTATTCACAAGGGTAGAAAGACAGTCCAACTTTAGACAAGAGGTCTTATAAGTGTAGGGTAAACATTATTACCAGAAACTCGTATTAGGCATCTGTGATGTGCAAAGATGCATTCTGCCAAAATATTTTGTTAAAACTTTCTTTTATGCATCATGTGAGACACACACACCTTTAAAAATAACTATTAGTGTTCAAAAACATAAGATCACAAAGAAAAGTATTTTTCTTGCTAGGCTTATCAAAAGAAGACATTCTTAATACACTGCAGATGTAACATTAAGGAGTAATTTAAAAACTAGCATAAATGTCTATGATTTGCAGATTTTCTAAGCTTGCAGACCCACAGGTTAAAAATCCCTAATACTGGGGAAAGTAGATATCCATATACAAAAGAATGAAGTTGGATACAATCAACTCCACATGGATTAAAGATCTTAACAATAAGACTCCTAGAAAAAATGTAGTGGAAGAGCTTCATGATATTGGGTTGGGCAGTGACTTCTTGGATGTAAAACCAAAGACACAGGTAACAAAAGCAAATAATGAATACACAGGCCTACATCAAGCTTTAAAACTTATGCTTAGCAATGAAAACAATCAACAAAATGAAGTCAGTCTATAGAATGAGAACAGAATGAAAGAAAATATTGGTAAAACTAAGGGTTTTATTCTAGAATAGATTAAAAAGTAGATGACTAATTTTTGGAACATATAAGGAACTCATACAACTCAACAACAAAAATAACCCAATTGAAAAATCAGTAAAAGACTAGATGTTTTTCCAAAAACAAAATATATAAATGGTCAGTAAAAACATGATAATATGCTCAGTACCACCAATTATCAGGAAAATCCAAATCAAAACCACAATAAGATATTCCTTCACATTCATTAGGATAGCCACTATTCAAAAGGAAAAATAAAATTAAGGGTTGGGGATGTAGCTCAGAGCACCTGCCTAGCATTTACAGGCTCTTGGGTTTGATCCCCTAGTGCCACCAACCAAACCAAAACACTGGAAAGAATGAGGAAAAACTAAAACCTTTGCATATTATTAGTGAAAATGTAAAACAGTACAGTCACCATGGAAAACAGTACAAAAGTTTCTCAAAACATTAAAAATACAATTACTGCTGAGTCTGGTAGTGCATGTCAGTAATTCTAGCACTCAGGAGGCTGAGGTGGGATGACCTGGTACAAGTTCTGTACCAGCTTAGACTACATAGTGAAATCAAGGCCAGCCTGAACTCACTGTGAGGTCCTATACCAAGAAGTAAAAGAAATAATAAAAATACAGTTACTATATTATTTACTAGTCCACTTTGTAGCACATTATCCAAAATAACTGAAAAAAAGTTTTCCAAAAGGTATGTGCATGCTCATGTTCACTACCGCGTTATTTATAATAACCATGAGGTGGAAGAATCTATCTGTCCGTCAATTGACAAATGGATAAAGAAAATGCAGTGTATACATGCAATGGAATAGTATCTAGTCTTAAGTAAAAAGGTAATGCTGCCATGTGTTACAATATGGATGAACCTTCAGTAAAATATTCCTGTCAAAAAAGGTAAGGACTGCAAGATTTCAGTTAAGAGGCGTGCTAAAGTGGTCAAGCTGACAGAAACAGGAGAATGTGGTTACTTGGAGCTGAGGGCAGAGGGAAAATGTGCAGCAGTTGAGCAGAGTTTGCTCTGCAAGTAAAAAAGTTCTGGAGAACCATTATGCACATACAATAGTTGACAATACTGTACTGCACTTCAGTTAGGGTAGTAGGCTTGGGTAGTTACATGGTAGTTTCATAGTTAGGGTAGTAAACCTTTTAATCATAGCTTTTATTTATGTGGTTTTTTTTTTTTTTTTTTTTTTTTTTGGATAGTAAGTATTATCCAAAATGCTTAGGACCAGAAGTATTTACTATTTTGGAGTTTTCAGATTTTGAAAGATTTGCATAGACTTTACTGGTTGAGCATCTCTAATCCAAACATCTGAAACTTTTGGCCATCAGTTCAATCAGTAAGTTTTAGATTTCAGGGCATTTTGGATTTCAATGCCCTGATTAAGAATGCTCAGTTTGTACATGGAATCCACAACAGTCCAATAAATCTGGAAAGGGAGACTGAGGTCCTTTTCCAGACCCTTTGATTCTTTCCCAGGGCTATAGATAAACCTTATTAACAATTCAGGGAATAGCCCATTCTTCAGGCTGGCACAGCATAAGGCACGTTACATGCATAACCTCAGTCTTCCAATAGGCCATACATAAATGCAAAAATAAATGAAAAGTGAGCAAACTCGTAAGAACAGGTAGGAAGATGCTGAAGGAATTCTGGCATAAAATTACAACAGTGATAAAAATTACTGGCACCATGCCATGACTGGAATGATCTCTCAAGGTCTTCAACAATTTCTTGGGGCAGGCATGGTGGCGCACTTCTGTAACCCCAAGTTGGTGGGGTAAGGCAGGAGGATTGCTGTGAGTTCAGTGCCAGCTGGGCAACATACTGAGTTCAAGGCCAGCCTGAACTACACAGTGAGACCTGACTCAAACCAAACCAAACCAAACCAAACCAAACCAAACCAAACCACACCAAACCAAACCAATTTCTTGACCATGTTCAATTCTGCTACCAAGAGGAAAATTATGTATGTTTTGATTCTATTCGATTTCTTCTTTTCATAAAATAACAGTATCCCTGGTGGTCTAGTGGTTAGGATTTGGCGCTCTCTCATAACAGTGTGATCATATAATCCAGCAATTTGTGCTCCTTGGCATTTATCAAAAGGAACTGAAACTTAAATGTCCAACACAAAAATCTGCACAAGAAAGTTTACAATGGATTCATTACTAATTACTAAAACTTAGAAGCAACTGATACTTTTTTTTTTTTTTTTGGTACCAGGGATCAAACTCATGATTTCACACTTGCCAGGGAGGCGCTTATGCTGCTGAGCTAAATCCCTAGCCCCAATATGTCTTTTAGTAGGGGAGCTGTTAAGGTGTGTTACATCCACATAATTGAACACTGTTCAGAGTTAAAACAAGATGAACTATGAAGTCACTAAGAGATATGCAAAAAGCTTAAGTATGTATTAACTAAGTGAAAAACAAAATAATCTGAAAAGGCTACATACTATGTAATTTAAACTATGACATTCTGTAAAAAACAAAAAATATCAGTGGTTTCCAGCAGTTTAAGGGGGAAAGAGAGAAAGATGCATGAGGCAAAGAGTATTTTTAGGCCAGTAAAACTAATTTTTTTTTTTTTTTAAAGGCAAAGAGTTTCACTATGCAATTCAAGCTAGCCTTGAACTCACTTTGTAGCCAAGTTGGCCTCAAAATCACAACGATCCTCCTGCCTCCTGTGGCAGGATTACAAGCATGTGCCAACACACCGGGCTCAACTGTTTGACATTTTAAAGATGGATGTATATCATTATGTGTGTCAACCCTACAGAATGCATAATACAGAATAAAGCATAATGTGAACTATGGTCTATGGGTGACAGTGATGTCACTATTGGTTCAACAAATCTAAAACAATGTACCACACTGGTACACAATGATATTGATCGTGAAGGTTGCATGTATGTAGCAGGGAACAGTAACTGTACTTTCAGATCAGTGTTGTGAATCTAGTCTTTAAAAAAAGCCTATCCTTTTAAAAATGATAACAGTATCTATTTATAATAAAACCAGAGGAAGTTTTATGGTCATTTTTTATTTCAACACTTGAAAAAAATGCACATTACTTCAGGCAAACTTCTAGTGATTAAATTTTAATTCCCTTCCACTGGACATGGAAGGACCTAAATCCAACTCACCTGCCTACACACACATACACACACACACACACACAATCATATATGCTTTGGAAGTAAAAGAAAAGTGTAGAGATACACAGTAATTTCTGCGCTGAAGTAGTACACCACTTTGTAATTTTAATTGAATAATGCAGGTATTAATAAGCTTCACCGAATAAGCCTTTTTTTTTTTTTTTTTCCATTTGTCTCCTATTCCTGAAACTGAAAGACACTGGTGTCAGCCAGTCATGTGTCATAGGAATTGCTGTGGCACTAGAATGGAACCCATTAGCTACGACCAAGTTAAAAGGTTACGAATAGTGCCCGGCATGGTAGTACAGGCTTGTGACCCTAGAATCTAGTGGGCTGAGGCAAGAAGACAGCCCCATATTCAAGGCCAGCCTGACTAAACAGTGAGACCCTGTCTCAAAAAACCAAAAAGGTTACAAAGAGTAGCCTCAATGCCACTTTTCTTACTTACTCTTTTCAATGTGGAAACAACCAAGTATACTTTCAGATGAAATATTTTTGCAAGAACTGTTTCATAAATTTCACCTACAATATGCTTGAAAAGAAATGGAACCATCTGTGAGTCTTCATAAGAGTCTTCTTAGCCGCATGACTTCTTAGTGGCGCATGACTGCAATCCCAACACTCAGAAGGCTGAGGCAAGAGGATCATTGCAAGTTTTGATCAGCCTGGGCTACAAAGTGAGCTCAAGACCAGCCTAAACTGCACAGGAAGACTCTGTCTCAAAAACACAATTAAAAAAAAAAAAAAGTCTTCTTTCAAAGCTCATGAGGCAGATGCATGATGTCAATGTAATTTAATATGTGAATACCATAAAAACATGAAAAGCAGGAGTTAGTGTATCATCTCTTGTATGAATGAACTGAAACATCACTGGCAAGATGAAATTGAAGTTCCCATTTTCTTATTCATTCTCTCTCCATTAATGCAAGATTTAAATGTCCACTGTATCAAATTGATCAAGATTTTTAATCTTTATATTAATGCTTTAAATTTCTATAAATGGTATTACCAGATGCTTAAAGACTTAAGTATTCCAAGACAATGAATTCTTAGGAATGACTTTTCCTAAACAGCTAGCAAACAAGAAAAGGGAAGAGGCAGGAAAAGGAGTACTTACTGTAAGAACAAGAAGTGCAAAGGAAAGAGTAAAGAAAAAAGGAGTATGAATAAAAGTGCCAAGAAAAGGAAGCCACAGAAAAAAAGGCCTGATAAGACACACGGCATTAAACTAGCATAATTCTCCATTGTTCAATATAGCGTTAAAAGGCAAAAGAGAGAGAGAGAACAAACTATAGTGAGATGAGTCTAATTACTACTTTGGACAATGTGGTTAGGAGACAGTGTTTGAACAAAGTGCATGTACTAACGAATGATAGCTAACTCCCGACTATTTCTTTTCTTCCATTTATAACCATCGGTTCTGTCTTTTATTATAATAAACTTTCAATTTAAAACAAACATACACAGATACACCATAATGAGGGGAATACTTCTCCCTTTTCCATTCTTAGACAAACACATTAGGAGAAAAGCACCTTTTCTGTTAGAAAAGAATGTAGCTCTCCTGTACTATTTGAGGTTACCAGCAATAACTGCTATGGACTGACTCTCTCTGTAAGCCCAAAGTTTCTATTTTGAAACCCTTAACACCAGTATGATGATAGTAGGAGAAGCAGCCTTGGGGAGGTGATTAGATCATGAGAACGATTGTAACTGGCATTTACTGGTCCTACAAAGAGGCCCCAGAGGTTGCTTTGCCCCTGATACCACATGTGGATAAAGAAAGCATACCGTTTACAAGGGGTTATCAAAAAATACAGTGAGTGTTACAAAACTTTTAACAAGTTATTACAGGAAGACGCATTGCTGTTACTATTCCCTCAAAACAGTACACCTACTTGGCTTCAAACATACATCATTTTTGCCACTTTCTGAAGCAGTTCTTGGGAGTACTCTTTCGTATTTTTAAAAGATGGCATCAAAATACTGGGGGTGCTGCTGCACAGAGTGCCACCCAGTGGAAGCCTAGGCTTGTCAAAACATCACTGCCAGACATGGTGGCATGTACCTGCAATCTCAGTGTGCTGAGGACAGCCTGGGCTGTGTAAGCAAGTTCCAGGCCAGCTCACACTATATAGTGAGAACCTGTCTCAAAATAACAAAAACCAAAATCAGAAACCAAAAACCAAAACCCCCCAAAATTA
Organism: Cavia porcellus; assembly: GCF_034190915.1. Lineage (NCBI taxonomy): Eukaryota > Metazoa > Chordata > Mammalia > Rodentia > Caviidae > Cavia > Cavia porcellus. Next base: position 80,591,061 of record NW_026947489.1, read on the forward strand.
CTGTGTATCTTCATTCACCTTATTCACTGGACCTGGTACCATGCAAATTCTAGTTCTTCCCCAAAATCAAAATGACAATAAAAGGTGGACATTTTAAATGGACAGGACACCAAGAGAACTGCAGCGCAATTAAAGACTTCATGTAGTCTCCGGAACTCTAAGAAATTTCTGTTGTTTACAAGTTACCCAATATAGCACATATATTGTTACAGCAGCCCAAGTGGTCTAAAATGGCAACTAATTTTATAACCACCTAAATGTTTGAGTTTCTTAAAAATCCAGTGTTTATAAATAAACTTGAAAGAGCTCACAGTTCTTTTTAGCCCCCAACACTAGAACCATCACAAATGTCAGCAAAACAAAACATCTTAATTCATTAAAAAAGAAAGAAGAGCTGGACTTTCCACTTTACTAGTTTTAATTCGCTGTTTTCACTGGAAAAACACAAAACATAAGATTTTGTCTGTTAATGTTTTTAGCTTTTATTTATATCCCACCCCATTCCCAAACAGATGGAAGGCAGCTAAGATGAAAGCATACAGTGTAAGACTTAGAGAAAAGATGAAGAGGGAAGAAGAGAGGAAATAAGGGTCTGAGTGAGGGGAAAAGGTGAGCTGGAAAGTGGGGAAATGAGGGTTAAAAGGGCTGGGCATGGTTGGTGCATATCTGTAATGCCAGCACTCAGGAGGCCGAGGCATGAGGATTTGCAAACTCAAGCCCAGCCTAGGTAACAAACTGGGTTCAAGCTAGCCTGAACTGCATAGAAAGAAAAAAAGAGGATGAAGGGACCTAAAAGGTGTTCTGTACCCAAAACATAAACTGAAGTAGTCCTTTACTAAGAAGGTTGTACCTTAGACTCTGGATTTTACAGAAGCCAAAAAAAAGAAAAAAACAGGGAGGAGGAGAAAGGGGAGAGGAGGGGAGGACGAGCAAGAGGGGGAAAAGACAGCCTAACAACAGCTGTTAAATTGAGACTTTTTTGTTTGTTTAAATGCCCAATTTTGTGAAACCAGATAAACAACTCCATGGCTCAACAGTTGGGTCAAAATTCCAAAGAGATTCAAGAATTGAAAACAGATGAATCCGAGGCACAAACTAGACAGAGATGTTGTCTATGCAAGGCTAAGAAGTTGCTATGCAAGTTGTTCTTACCTAATAAATAATTTGTGCATGCTTCCAGGAATAGCCCCTCAAATAACAGGGTTGGGGAAAGCTTACTTTCATTTCTTTTTAATGATTACTTGTATCTGATTCAGAATTTGTGTCAACTACAACCACATCTGTTCAGCAATGGATCTTAAAAAAGTAGTTGTTAGTTTTACACAAATCAGCTTACAGAGATGTTTCTATTGGACTAACTTCAGAGTCTGAGGTTTGCATCAGTTTAATGCTTAACAATCTTATTAAATGTTTAAAAAAACCAAATTGTCTGTCAGATCACCAAGTGTAAACCAAGACTAACACCTAACACCACCAAAATTCCTTACGAGCAATATAGAAATATATCATACTTCGTTCACTAAAAGATGTCATCAATGTTAAATAGGCATTATTTTATATACCACTGAAATGGAAAGTTTATTAAGCTATGGAGTATGAATGATTTTAGGGAACCTCCTGGTTCTGGAGATGAATTGAAAAAAGGGTGTAGTTACTAGGGTGCACACCTGTAATCAATCCCAGTACTTGGGAGGAAGATCGTGAATCTAAGACCAGCCTGGGCTACACAGTGAGATCCAGTCTCAATAAACCAAAACCAAACAATAACAGCAGCAGCAGCAACAATAAAAGTAACCCAAAGGGCAAAAATTCCTCTTGAAGTTCCAGATACAAAATGCCTAATTTTCAAGTGAGTTAAGATTTTGGAATTGGGATATAAATCTCCACTGGTTCCCAACTCGCCCCCTCCCCGGTTCTCTGGCGATTGCACAACAGGTAACACTTTAACCACACAGTAGGGTTTCCATAAAGGTGATGGGCCCAAGCAATTTACCTAACACCAAATAAAATTATCTTCAACATGCTAAGCTTTCATTGCTTTAAAAGTTACTTTCCGAAAACTAACAACAAACAATGTTACAACAGTCCTAGCTAGAAGTTTAAAATGGCAAAGGCAGATTATAAAGCTTTTTGAGGACTCAGTCTGATGGGATGGTGATGCGTGTAACTCCAGCATTCAGGAGCTTGAGGCAGGGGATCCTGAATTTGAGGTCAATTTGAGCCACGATTTTTTTCCTTTTGAGAACTCAACAACAAACTTTAGAGAATGACTATCACATGCTAGGCACACAGAACAAAATAAAATTTCTGTCTCTATCTTTGTGTGCATAGGATAACTCCCCTTTTAAGAAAAAGCTAGGAAAGAATTGTAAGACAGTAATTCATGCCATTTGAAGGTATAGACAGGAATAAGAATAGAATAGAGAAGAATAACCAAAAGAGAGAATAACCAAAAGAAGCCAAATATGAAAAGTAAAACAAGAGGAAGCTGCGTTTAACAACTGAAATCCAGGAAAGCACATTCTAAATTTGGAGATAGCAGGGTGTGGTGGTCTATGCCTGTAATTCCAGCACTCAGGAGGCTGAGGCAGGATGATCACTGTGAGTCTTGAGGCCAGTCTGGGCTACAAAGTGAGTTTAAGGCCAGCCTGAACTGCACAATGAAACCCAGTCTCAAAAAGACAGACAGATGGAAAGAAAAGGCAGAGTTCTATAGATTTAGATAAACTTGGAGACAGGCCTAAATATGGACTTAACTTTTCTCCTAATAATATATTGTGTCACATTTCAAAAGTAGCATAGAGAACTCCACCAAAATGCAATGCATATAAAATATAAGTAAGTTGGGTTGAAAAATACACAAGAAAGATACTGGGTATTTTCATATATATGACCAGTATTGGGGAAAGCAAAAGAATTCCTGAGGACAGAAGCAACAAGAAAATATAAATTCACAAGCATAGTTAACACTATATGTAGTTTTCCCTGAAATTACAGAACAGACAAAAGTCGAGGTTTTGGGTTGGGGATTTAGCTCAGCAGCATAAGCGCCTGCTTGGCAAGTGTGAGGTCGTGAGTTCGATCCCCGGTACCAAAAAGAGTCCACGTTTTAACAGGTTACTTTCTGAGGTGTCAGGAAATCACCTAGAAGGCAGACAGCTGGGTTAACACCTTTATAAATAAGCCAGGACCTCCCTCCCACCAAAGGCTTTCTTTATAGTGAATGAAATGCAGAGAGAGGGAAAAGTGAAATACAAAGAGAGGGAAAAAAGACTTGGTTCTTTAGTGGGAGATAATGTTAACAAGGGTCTCCGTGGCCTTGCTTTTGGGTAGAACAGTAAAAATAGGAAAATGCCTCCAGTACAACCCCTTCTCCCATTCTCCCATCCTGCTGGCCTTGAACTACTTACTTGTACAGTAGCCCACCAGTCTGAAACTGAGATGCTACTGGTCAGAAAAACTCAAGTCTAACACTTACGTAAAAGTCAGTGCTACACCTGGATACTCAAATCTAAAAAAAAAAAAAAAACAAACCAAAAACTGTCAAACTAGATTTTATTTTGGGGGGGAACCAAGGATCAAATTCATGACCTCGTGCTTGCCAGGCAGGTGCTTATGCCACTGAGCTAAATCCCTGGCCTTCAAACTAGATTTTAAAACTTAATTATACATCTTTACCAAAAAGATATAAAATAAAAACACATCAAAGGCTAAAAGTGAAAAGATAATAAAAGATATACTGAAACACTAATCAAAGAAAACTAATTAACCATTTCAGTTAGAATGAAGAAAGAAACTCAAGAGATTTTTCCTTAACAAATTAAAAGGTTAGGAAAACAATTCACAGTTTTTGTTGGTTGCTTGGTTAGTTAGATGGCTATATACAATAAAAGAAAAATCATAAATTTAACTTCTTCAAAATAAAAATTTCTGCTTATTAAAAGAGGCCATAATTATTGTATTTTTTGTACAAGGGATCAAACTCATAACCTCATGCGTGCAAGACAGCACTTATGACACTGAGCTATAAGAGACCAGTATTAAAATTAAAAGGCAAGTTACAGACTAGGAAAAAATATTCACAATATACTTATCTGTCACAAGACTAGAATCCAGAAAAAAATATCTTACAGTGCAGCAATAATATTAACAATTCAATATTTTTAGTTGGGCAGAAAAATTGAACAGACATTTCATAAAAAGATGCCAACAGTTGATAAACACAGGAAAATGAGCCAAACATCATTAGTTATCGTGGAAATGCAAATTAAAAGTAAAATGAGTGGCACATGCCTGTAATCCCAGCACTGGAGAGGCTGAGGCAGAAAGACTGCTACCAGTGTAAGATTAGTTCGGGATACTCAGTGAGTTCAAGCCAGCATGAACTTCCTGGGAGACTATGTCTCAAAACCAACCAACCAACCAACCTAAAATGAGACACCACTTCACATATACTCAAATGGCTACATTCAGAGACTCAAACGTTGTTAGGACACACAGTGAATTTGAACTTTGACCTTTGCTGGCAGTAGTACAAAACAGTAAAACCATTTTGGAAAACTGGCAGTTTTACCGAAGTTAAACATATGGCCACTGTACAACCCAGCAATCTCCTGCCTAGATATTTACCCTCCATGAAACAAAAACATATATTCACAGGGACTTAAGAACATAAGACTAGCTGAAACCAGAAATAATGCGGTGGATAAACTGTGTTATATTCACACACTGAAACATGATTCAGTAATAAAAAAAAAAAATACAGATGGATACACGTAAGCAGCATGGCTGAACTGCAAAAACACAGTGTGCAAGCTGCCTGGAAGAGTACAGCTACACACACTGTATCATCTTATCTACATAAAACCCAAGAACAAGCACAATTAACCCAGGACAACAGAAACCAAAACAGCGTTTGCTTTAGGGACTTGGGTGAGAGGATGCACAGTGGAATTCACTGGACGCACAGTGAACTTCCTTGACTGATTACTGAAATGTGATGAAAACATTCTGCATCTTGGTTGGAATGATGCTTATTATGTCAAAAATCATTCAAATAAATATTCTATGATCTGCACAATCTGTAACATGTAAATTACAACTATAACTTTTAAATTAATTTAAAGAAAACATAGCAACTACATTAGTAAGAAATAAACCTGTGCAGAAAGTTTTTAAGAATAAGTACATATTCAGAAAGCTCAACAGAAGATACAACTTCTAAACTTGTATGTATATAACAAGAGCTTCAAAATATATAACCAAGAAGAGGAGAAATACTGAAAATTCATCATAGTGATATTAACAATACACTTATCAATAGTAAGATCATGCATATAAAATAAATTTTATAATATTTAATACTCTTACATATAATATTTAATACCCTTAGCAAACTTTAGTACATATATACAAAACACTATAATAAACAGGATAAACATTATTTCAAACACAACAATATTTATAAAAATAGATTGCAAACAAGTTCACAGATGAATCTCAACAAATTTCAAGAAAATTATATTAATTATGAAAACTATTCTAATAACAAAATTATACCACAAGATAGTATAAATGGGTTATTTGGGGGGGGGGGTTTGGTACCAGAAATTGAACTCAGGACCTCATGCTTGCCAGGCAGGCACTATGTCAATGAGCTATGTCTCTGGCCCAAGGTAGTAATTTAAAAAATTTTTCAGAAAATTAAAAATGTATACCAATATAATCTATAGTAAAAGAGGAAATGATATCCACATAGCTGATTTTTTGAGAAAAGCGCAAAGACAAATAAATCAGTAAAATGTAAGCTTTTAACAAATGGGGTTGGAACAACTGGATAGCCACGTTTAAAAACAAAAACAAAAAAACTCTACCTGAACATCACACCTAAAACAAAGTTTAACTCAAACATGCAACACAAATTACAACAAGAAGCATTCGACCATACAACTTGTAGAAGAAAACACTGGAGAAATCCACATGATCTAGTTCAGGCAAAGATATAACACCAAACCATAATCTCCAAAATGAAAATATTTGCGCTATCAAAAAAAAAAAAAAAAAGAGAGAGAGAGAGAGAAAGAGAGACAGACAACTACAGAGTAGGAAAAAAACATCTGCACAGTGTGTATCTGAAAGGGGACTTTATATCCAGAGTACTATAAGGCATGCTCAAAACCTAGCATGAGGCTGGGGTTGTAGCTCAGTAGCAGAGCACTGGCCTAGTATGTAAGATTATGGGTTCAATATCTAGCACTGCAATAAACAAAACAGAACTCTAATATTAAGGAAACAATTCAATTAAAAAATGGGCAAAGGCTTGAGCAGATACTTTACCAAAGAAGGAAACAGACATGGCTAATGCACTTGAAAAGATGCATATCATCTTCAGTCATTAGAGAATGCAAAACCACAGTGAGACCACCCTATATACCTATTAAAATGGCTATGGCCAGAAGGAAAACAACAGACATTCCCAAATGCCGAGAAAGATGTGGGGTAGCTAAATCCTCATATTTTGCTGGTGGGAATGAAAATTGTAATCACTTGGAAAGAAAGTATGGCAGTTTCTTATAACCTTAAAAGAGATGACCCTGTCATTATATTCCTAGATAAGAAAGTCCATGTCCAAACAAAGATCTGTAAATAGCATTTGTTTCAATTTTATTTGTAATTAGCCCCAAACTATAAATAACCCAAATACCCATCAAGAGGTGAAGAGATTTTAAGTCACAATATAGGAATACAAAGAAAGGATACATGGTGATACACACAACACAGGCCATAAGGACTGAAATGTACCCTGTGGGTTTGGTATCTAACTGCTAGTTACAAGATCACTGGCCATTTGTTTGTCAGAGCAGTTTAAACTGTATCACATATGCAGTAAATACTTGTTCAGTGACTGGGAACAAGTGAGAGGTGAAGCAGCATAGAAATAATTTAAGTTTACTCTTTCAAGGAACCTGGCTGTAAAAGGAAAGAAGTTAGGTTGCTACCATTGAAGATTAGGAGAGCTCAACTTAGGGGTGAGCCTGGGGCAAATTTATAAGCTAAGAAAATAGTGTGAAGAAGCAGAGGTTAAAAACTAGTGAGAAGCGGGCGTGGAGGCACACACCTGTAATCCCACTACTCAGGAGGCCGAGGCAGGAGGCTTGCTGGGAGTTTGAGGCCAGCATGGGCTACAAAGTGAGGTCAAGGCCAGCTTAAACTGCATAGTGAGCCCTGTCTCAAGACTAAACAAATAAATAAATAACCTAAAGAAGAAAAAAGACTAAACCACTTGGAAAAACTGGAAGAGAACAGGATCTAGAGACAGAAAAGTAGAAGTTAAATATTTGACATAAATTTGTATGTGGGTGGAACAGGAAGTTATTCAGTTCCTACATCCTTTAGCTTTATTTTCACTGTAAAATAGCAGATGAAGTCATCTGCAGACAGGGAGGAAGAGGTGGATTAGGAATCTGAGGAGAATGGTGGAGGAGTGAGCTAGTTAAAGGAAAAGAACAAGAGAAGGGTTGCCAGAAAACATTAAAAGCCCAGCAAAGGTTATAAACTATGAACCAAGTAAGATTACCTACCATAAATTTCTAAATGTAGAGATGAACCTCATGCAAGTTATAGGGCAAGGGGACATGCATTTATTCATCACTGCCAACCTGTAATACACTTTGAGTTTACAACAAGAGTAATCCTGATCTAGACTGCTAAAGCTATCTTCTTCCAGTTTCTGTATCTGTTTCTACTCCAAACCATTCTTAGTATACTGCCTGAGATATCCTAAGAGTAATGTGATAATTTTAATCATCCATTAAGAGCATTAAATAGTATCCAAAATCCATATAAAATATGAAGTCTTTATATAGCAAGCAAAGGCGTAGTAAAAATGATTAAGATGCAATATGTGTATGTACTAATTCCCCAAGATGAATATAATTATGTATCACAGTTATAGTCAGGGGTTGCAAGGAGACTCAGAATTTATAGTATTACTTTGTGATGGTCACCCAAAGTTAAATACAAGAAAGTACAAGAAATCTGTCTACAACAGTAATGACCTAGAAAATCCAGCCGAGGGCCTGGATTCCACAGCAACGTCCTGCATGAGTCCAGCTGAAGACCTAGTGCCCATGACAATGCCTCCCCCAAGTCCACCTGGAGACCCAGAGCCCATGATAATGACCCATGTAAGTCTGTTTCATGGATCTGTGCTGAGAAGGCCCAAAGATCAATAGTGGAAGCCAGAAAAGTCTACGCCAGCAGGGTGAAGGATATGTGCCAGTAGGTTGAGGGTTTTGCCCTGGAGCTGAGAAGCAACGCTCAAAATGATGACCAGGTTCCCCTGAAATGTACCACAGCCATCCTCAGTGACAACGGGGTCCTGAGAACAGGTTAGTACACATCTGAAAGCCAGCAAGACAAACTTCTTGGAGATTAAACGGCATTTTTCCCTCCAGAGCCAGGAAACGATGCTCAAAGGACCAAAGCTCCCCTAAAGGGAACCACCGCCACTTTAAGTGACAAGGTCCTGAGCTCCTCGAATGGTGATGCCACATTCACATCAGGGAAGCCAGCAAGACAAGCTCTTCCAGCAGAACCAATGACTCCAAACAACAGCAACCCTCTGGAGAAACCACAAGACCATACTCTTCTCGTGTGTCCTTTTTACGCTGGCAACAGGTGGGCCATCCATGCTTAGCACCATACTGATTTAGTTCAGCTGGTGTTAAGCTGACCACCTGTTTTTAATCCATAACCACCACAAACATGTATTAATTTAAAAATTCACTGCATTAACTGCCAAGGGTACCATTCAAACTGTCCCCTTAGAATTGTACGAAGTGAGGCTCTGGGTATACCACCTTCTCTGTTTTCCTAGAGTAAGCAATGGGTATATATCTGTACCTTTATGAAAATTAATGTTTCATGTCACCTTTCCTGCTTACCACTATATTCTGTTCCCAAAATATCCTCAGCGTTCAAACTTTAGTACACAAATCTTTGACAAATGTTTGCTACCCTAACGATAATGTAAAGATTCATAGTTCAGATCTTTACATTTACCCTTACTAAATTTCTGTTTGTGAGTTCCTGAGTCTCTCCTACTACCTGCCATCTTTATGTCAGCCATCCTTCCTGGCTCTCACCGACCTACCAACCTGATAAGCCTTCTCCGTCGTCTCTGTCGTCTTTTAAATTCTCATAAAATGTTGCAAACTTCTCATTTAGGCTCAGAAATTGTTTCTGACATCTTAAATGTATACATTCACCTAACTACTTAATGGAAATCAGTTATTTAAGCTGTTTAAAGGGCTAAGGAATAGAAGCATTTCCTTGGTAGGCTTCCCATAAAACATGGTATCACCAAACTTTCCCAAAGTTTGCAGCTTTTCAAAAGGTAAGTCGACGCTCTTTTCCCACTTTACTCCATTTAACTGTTTCTTAGTTTCTAAATGCACTTCTGGGTTTCTCATTTGGTCCTAATTCTTTCCAGCTACCCCTTCTATTAAGCGTAAAGCTCTCAACAGTAGGAAATAACATGTTCCATATTACTAACTGAACTTTTCTAAGAGTTCCATATTACTAACTGAACTTTTCCACAATTTGACTCTACAAACATCTTTGGAGACAGGAATTAAGAACTTTCTATGGCACAAAATATACAGATAACATAAAAGAATTATTAGACCATAAAACTCCTCCCCTTCAAGAAGGAAATTCAGTGAATACTTTTTAAGAAATGTAAAGTTCAATAAAATGTGTTGTTCTTGAACCTCAAGAAATAAGATGAGAAAATGAAGGGATTATGCAAAAACACTGTGTACATAAAAAAGCCATTCTAAATTTTAAATTATTTTTTCCATTTCGTTGCCACATTGAACTTTATAATAATTATGCTACCAACAGAATGACAGTACTCACATATGTCTACCTGAGGGCTACTTTTTCTCTTTACCAAACTGACAATAAGCAAAAGGTGATTTCTTAAAGATAAAAACAGCTGTCATTTTCAACTTGAAATTTTTAAATTATTTATCCCAGTTTCTGTGAATCACACAACACACATAGCTTATTTTATTTTTTGGTACCAGGAACTGAACTCAGGACCTTGCACTTGCCAGACAGGTGCTGTGCCATGAGCTATATCCCCAGCCCCAACACACACAGCTTTAATGTTAAACTTTCCTTCATCATCCAAAGACAACTATAGTACATTTTTGTAAATTTAAGAATGTTTACTTCAAACATGTAATTGTTTTGATTTTTTTAAAAAAATCTATAATTTCAGTTTAAGAGTCCTTAGTCATCCTCAGCTTTCTAAGTGTTAAAGGAACTCAAGGGCAGTATATATATTCAGGGAAGAACTAAACAAAGGAAAATCAACAAAGAATTGGTCTTAGATGCACTCTTTTCACCATGAAGACAGTAAAACAAAACTACTGAACTGGGAGAGGCTGTAATGTCATCCTACCACTCAGGAAGCTGAGGCAGAAGGATCGTAAGTTAGAGGTCAGCCTGGGCAAATCTGTGGGGCTGTCGCAAAATAAAACATAAAGAAAGGACTGGGATGGGGTTCAACGTCAGGGTCCTGAGTTCAATCTCCAGTACAAAAAAAAGCCTCTAAGGGAGGTGTATCTAAATTTTGGACTTGCTTATGCTTCACTGAGTGAAGAGTTATTCTGGGCCAAATATGAAACATAATTAACATATATATAAGTACTATGGAAGTACATAACTTTAATGCTTTATATTATTCACACACACGCACATGGGGAAAGCAGCAGTCTGGCACGCTGTAGGTTGGATACATCTGTACTAAATGAAGATCACAGATTTGCCATCCTATGAATTCTGAGAAAAATGTCAACAACCTGCCCTGTCTATAATCGCTATACTTCTCTCTTTCCTTTCTGAAATTTTAATACCCTATTCTTATTTATGCATCTTTTAATAGGCATCATCTCCCAAACATTTCCCTACTAAATTATATAACAAGTTTTTAAAAACTTGATTTTATAACAATTTCAACAATCCCCTGCTGTGGGATAGTAAAACTAAAAGCAAGAATCACCCTAAGACCATTAACCTATTAACACTAATTGCAATTTTTTGAATTTTTACATGACATTCATGTATGTTCCCTAGAAAAATTCAAGGAACAAGAATTTGCAGTGAAAAAATTTTATATGTTCCACTGTTATGGACTTCAAATAATGGAACACTGGGCACTGCTGGTTTACTCCAATGTATTGGATGGAGTAACTTCTTTGTTTCTCTACATAAGGAGCACAAAATAAGGCTTTCAAGGAAATAAAGTTGCATTTCTAGTTCTTGGAACAATGGACCCTCATTAGGACTCTCACATCACTAGCATTTAGCATATATGCAAATACTACAAGGTCTTGTCTTACAGCTGAGATCTCACAAATCATGTGACAACTTATGTGTAATTCTCAAATCAATGCAGAAATTCAAGTGATAGCTTGTGCTACTTCCATCCCTAGTATTGTTGAATCTTAGTTAAAAGCAGCACAACTATCTGTGGGATCATTCAAGAACATTTTTAAATGCCTTTTAAAACTCTGCTTCTAATTACAAGGTTGACTCCTTTTAAAACTATCTCCTAGAAGCCCGATGTGGTGTCGCATGACTATAGTCCCAGCACTCGGAAGGCCGGGGCAGGTGGGACTGTCGAGAGTTCGAGGCCAGCCTGGCATACACAGTTCAGGGACAGCCTGAATTATGCAGCGAGACCCTATCTCAAAAATAAATAAATAAATAAATAAATAAATAAATAAATAAATAAAATCTCTTAGGGCAACCCACTCAGGACCCCTTCTATCTCTGTCTCAGACAGAGCTCTCTTCCTCTCAATAAATATATTCTGCTTTTTTTAAAAAAAAAATCTCTTAAGAGTTACAGAAAGATAAAACCCTGAAACTGGAAAACCCAGTAGTTTATCTACAACTCTCAACAACGTGAATCATTCAAGGAGTGTAAAATTAATTGGTGCTATTAACATTTCCTATACACCACATTCCCACAGCATTTTACAAGAATTATTTCTCTGAGAATGGAGCTTCGGATACTGACCAGTGCTCAGTACAGAAATAAAACTGCCCCAAACAGTGATTCAAGTTTAATAAAAAATATTTTTATCCGCAAGCGGGGTAGACAAAACAGTGCAACTTGTTTGAAATATATTTGATGCTATCATGGACTCCACAAAAAGATGGCTAAAGCCGGGTGTGGTGCACTCCTGTAACCCCAGCACTTGGGAGGCAGAGGCAGGAGAACTGTTTGCAAGTTCCAGAACAGCCTGGGCTACAAAGTGAGCCCAAGGCCAGCCTGAACTGCATAGCGAGACCCTGTCTCAAAAAGACAAGAGGGAAAAAAAAAAGTTGGCTAGAAAGAAATTTAAAAGTATGCCTTGGGCCCGGGGTTTAGTTCAGTAGGTGCCTGCTTGGCAAGCCAGAGGTAGTGAAATCAATCCCCAGTAACAAAAAAAAAAAGGTATGCCTCAAAGAAGCATTTAAACATTTAACCTAGTTTGGCCTTCCTCCACTTTGAGGAGCTGGAATTAATAGCACAATCATGCTCCTAAGTATACGTCATATATAGATTCTACTGCAGACCCTTATTCAGCTCCTTCTTCAAAGATCCATTGAAAGTTGACAAGTAATAAAACACTCACTTCAATGATCTTATCTATTCATTAGAAAAAGGACACAAACTTATTAAATTCTTCTGTATTCTCCAAACCACTCTCTAAGGCATTCGAAGTATTTTTAAAGTCCATTTAAAAAAGAAAAAATAAAACAAATTCCATTTATTCTTTACAATTTGTATAAAGCCCCAAAATAAATAAAACAGAACAATATAGTTTAACAAGTTTGGGGGGAAAAGATACAACTGTTCTAAAGCTAGATAATGGCAACGATTGTGCTGCTTGTAAAAACTCACTGAATTGAATACTTTAAATGAGGAAATTGTGTTTTTGGGTTTTTTCCCTTCTTTTGGTACCAGGAACAGAACTCAGGACCTTGCACTTGCCAGGCAGGCGCCTGTGCCACTGAACTATATCCCCAGCCCTAAATAGGAGAATTGATATAGTGTATACATTACACCTCAAGCAGACGTTTTAAAACTGAAGCATTAAAAGAAGAGAAGCCACACACTGGGAGATCATATTTTCAATATATACAGTTGATAAGGAACCAGTCTCTAGATTACATAAGGAACTCTTCCAATTAAATAACAACAGAGAAACCTACCTGGGAGGTGGTGGCACAGGCTTGTAATCTTAAAACTCCTTTGAGGCAAGAAGGATCACAAGGCCAAGCCCACCTGGGAAAGTTAGTGACATGAGGGACCCTGTCTCAAACAGACAACCTCTAAAGGTGCTCCCCAAAGAAGACATGTAAATGAAAAAAAAGATACGCCAATAGCCAATAAGTGCATGAAAGTATGTTCAACATCATATATCATGGTATCCGGGATACATCTCAGTGGCACAACACCTGCCTGGCAAGCACAAGGTCATGAGTTCAACTCTCAGTACCAAAAATACCCCAAAAAACCAACAAACAAACAAAAAACCCAAGGAAATGCAAATTAAAATCACATCGAGGGCCTGGGATTTAGCTCAGCAGCATAAGTGCTCACCTGGCAAGCATGAGGTCCTGAGTCCCACCCCCCCATACCAAAAAAAAAAGAAAAAAGAAAAAAAAATCACAATGAGGTACCACTTCGCACACACACTGGAATGATTATAATAAAAAGGACAACTGGGCATGGTGGCACATGCCTGTAACCCCAGCACTCGTGAGGCTGAGGAGGAGGATCGCTCGCAACGAGGCCAGTATGTGTGACCCAGTGAGTTCAAGGCCAGCCTGAACTGCACAGTGAAACCATGTCTGAAATAGAGGGAAAAAAGGACAGATAACAAGGCTGACAAGGGTATGGAGAAATTAGAATACTCACACACTACCAATCATAACAGAAAATGGTGGTGCTGCTTTGCTGTTGCCTTCTGGCAGTTCTTTAAAAACTTAAACAGCGTTATCAAATGACTGAGCAATTCTACACCTAGGTATATACCCAAGAGAAAACAGATGGTTATACAAAACTTGTACACGAATGTTCACAAAGAGTACTATTTATAATAGCAAAAAGCAGAACAATTCACATGCCCAACAATTGTGAACAGAGAAAATGCGATATCCACACCACGGAATATTATTGAGCCATAAAAAAATGAAGTATTGATACATATTACAAAGTGGATGAACCTGGAAAACATTTTGTTAAGTGAAAGAAGTCAGTGACAAAAGACCACATATGGCTCTGTTTACATGACACACAAGAGTTAAATCTATAGAGACAGAAAGTCAAATAGTGTTTGCCTAGCCTTGGGGCAGTTGTAGAGAATGAGCAGGTTACTTACTAATGGATAGTTTTTTTTTTTTTTTTTTTTTTTTTTTTTTTCCTGAGGAAGATGAAAATGTTCTAAAATCAAAATGAAAATCTACTCTGGGAAAACAGTAAAAAATCATTAAATTGTATGCTCTAAATGGGCACTGTGCTGATAATGTGAGCTGTATCTATAAAACACAATTCAAAAAGTCACAGTAAATACAAAATCTAAAATGCAGCCAGGCATGGTGGCTCACGCCTGTAATCCCAGCACTTGGGAGGCTGAGGCAGGAGGATCGTTGCAAGTTCCAGACCAGCCTGGGCTACAAAGTGAGCCCAAGGCCAGCCAGGACTATATAGCGAGACCCTGTCTCAAAAAGACCAAAAAAAAAAAAAAAAGAAAAATCTAAGATGCTAGTTTCTTCAAGGCAAGGGACACAATGGGCAGAGACTGGTGGGGAGGTGAATATGGGCAGCTGAAATGAGTCTTTATGATCTTTTTTTTTTTTTAGGCTGGGCACTACGTTCATGGACATTCATTTTTACTGCTTATAACCCTCATCAGATATTTTTACATAGTGACTTAAAGGTGCACTTCCCTGATACACATCGATGCTGATTATACTACCCATGTTTGTAAGAGCCAAAGTGGAAGCTCTATTCTGCTACCCAAATATCAGTGTGTGTCCTTAGGCAAGTTACTCAGCTGCAGTAACAATCTCTAAAAATAGCAACATTGTCCTGTACCTTCTTTAGAATAAGGAAATCTGTGGGGTTCTTGTAGTAACGGTTATAAAATTTAAAGTGAAAATGCACCGAGATTCCATCTCACTAAAATAACAGGTATCTGATTGATACGTGTCTGTATAGACTTCTCTGAATGCAGAACTATTGTATCTTATGGGGACAACCTTTGATATTGATTTTCACTACAATTATGGGCATCTTTAAAAGATATTCCACTATACACAGACATCTACGTTGCTTTCAATCTGGGAAGATTATGAGTAATATTAAATGAACAATCTTATAACTTTGTATATCTAAGCTCAATAATTTCTTCAGTCAAAGGGTGAGTGCATTTATTTTTGAGAAACTTCTTCCACCAAGGGTTCATGCATCTACCTTATCATGAAAATTCTGAGGTTGTGTGCTTCAGTACATCTGCAAAAACTGGGAGTTACCTCCTATTTTAAAATGTGAATCTAGTTGGTTAAAAGCTGAGTGTGGTGGTACACACATGTAATTTCAGCACTTTGGAAGGCTGAAGCAGAAGGACTGCAAGTTCAAACCCAGCCTGGAAAACTTCGTGACTTTCTGAGACTCTGTCTACAGTACTGTTTTTTAAATTATTTTTATCTTTTTTTTCTGGTCACAAAATAAAAGGTAATAAATACTCAGACGTCATCACTCCTTAATTCTTTTACTATGGTTTATACTTTTACGGTTATTTAAATCTATCCTACCTATACGAAAAAACACTACAAAGTGATGTGCTGCCATACCCTTTTTCAATTCAGTGTTTAGTGGCCTCACATCAGTAGCTTGAAACTGGCTGTTACAGGAGTAATTATAGTACAAGGGGAAAAGGATCTACAAACCCAATACAATGAGGGTTTTTTATTTTTTAGAGACTGTTGTTAAACATATACCAGTACCAGAATGCACTACTCTTTATAAAAGGAACTCTCACACGTAAAAAATTGCTATTTATTCGTAAAATTATAAAGTAGAATAA
Organism: Cavia porcellus; assembly: GCF_034190915.1. Lineage (NCBI taxonomy): Eukaryota > Metazoa > Chordata > Mammalia > Rodentia > Caviidae > Cavia > Cavia porcellus. Next base: position 80,607,214 of record NW_026947489.1, read on the forward strand.
TGAGCTTAGAATTGAACATGTTTTTGTTTTCTGTGCTAGTATCACAGACTGCTTTGGTATATTCTGATGTATCAGATGAGAATGGACACATTCTCAATGTGTTTCCCTCATCTGACTTTCTGACACGATATCACAGCACTACACTGTAAACAGTATTTTTCCTAAAAAATTTGATAATATTTTGTATAGACTATAGAAAGCAGTCATATAAATAAAGGACTATTTTCAAAATAAAGGACTAATTTTGGAAAAGAGCTGCTTACCATATTCTTTTTTAAATTAGGGTTCTAACTTAAAAAAGAGCCATTGCTATGGAGATTATCTAAATATCACCCTAAGCATTCCCTCATATAAATTCTGCCACTGCATAATGAAGCAGGGATCTTGAAACATATATGACAATCTTTTTGTTTGAGTTATCGTCATGTACAGACTCAGCATTAGGAACACTAAACTCAACCACAAATATATGCATCCAGCGGGGGACTGTGCGACGCTCTGAGGGAGCAAATGAGACACAACCAGCCTTGGACATTCATCCTGTGCAGTGGTCAGTGGGTAGACATGCGCCACAGTGGAAGCATTTTTTTTTTTCAAGTACTGGGAAACAGACAAACATAGAGATTGACTGTGATTTGTCTTCTAAGAATAAGCACCTGCTTCAAGAGGAAAAGGAAATCAAGGTAGAAACTAGTTGTTTAAGGCTGGGTGTGATGGAGTACTCGATAATGCCAGTAAGTTCGAGGCCAGCCTGGGCTACAACACAAGTTCAAGGTCAGCCTGAACTTCATAGCTAAACTCTGTCTCCAAAAACAAACAAACAAAAAACTGGTGATTTAAAGCTTGCCCACCTATAAGCTAAGAAACGTTGCTAACTATACTCTCAGCACCTACTCAGTTAAACATATAAATGTTCCTGCTTTAATGTTTTCTCGCTGAGGTACTTTAAGTGATTTACAGTATCTGCAGACACTGATTTCAGCTGCATCAAGTACACTGGCATCTGTGCGGGCTATAGACATCCTTAGCAATCACTACCATTCAGGTCAGAATTCCAACTTCTTCATCTTAGGCAACTGTATTATGAAGCCATGTAATATAAAGGTTCAGTTGACAAAAGAGCCACTCGTTTTTCACCTAACCTAATAAAACTCCCTGCTATCAGTTGATTTCTAGTAAACTTAATATCTCATACTGTAGCCTAGGGAGTAAACACAGAGCAGCAGCCCTTTCATACACATGGTTGTGGCCTGAGATACACAGAGTGAGGGTTTCAACCATTTCTAATCACTTAACAACATCTGAGACTTTAAAATCTATTCCTTAGGGCTTTGTACGGCATACAGAAGGATCATCAGGGAGACAATGGCTCGTTTACTGAAAATGAGTTTAACAAAGGAATTATTTGATACTGGAAAATACAGAGCAGTAAACTGAGTGACACAAATCATCAGCTCGTGTGACTGCATTAGGATAACTTACTTCAAAAAAAAAACCCATAGTAACTTAAAATTTAGCTTCAATAATGGCTTGAGTCATGTTCTCTGTCACAGAATTGTGACACTGTACCTTAGGAGTCTTATTTTGAAAATGTTCCTTTAATTTTCAACCTAAGATAACCACAAAAAAAGTATTTTCTTTTCCAGAATGGACTATTTCTATTCTGTCCAAAGCTTAGTTTAGACTGGTTCATGTTTCAGCTACACATTTAATTCACACTGAATTTTGTTTTTCATATTAAAAGAGTAAGTGGCATTTCAAAATGGTCACAAGCTTTAAAACTTGAAGTTCCTTCTATAGTTGGAGAGCTTGCAAAACTTATTACATGGAACAGTGAGTTGATACAGTGGTCAGATATTTCTTAACGTTGTAAATCTAAATTTAATCAAAACTCAATCTCAAGATCTGTAGAAACAGCCTCAAAGCAGAGAAAGCACAGGGGCTGGGATTTAGCTCAGCGGCATAAGCGCCTGCCTTGCAAGCAGGCAGTCGTGAGTTCGATCCCTGGTACCGATAAAAACGAAAAAAAAAAAAAAAAACACAAAGCAGAGAAAGCACAAATCACAAAGTGCTAGCCTAAGAGAATACTATGCTGATATATCAGTGCTAAGAGTTCACATTTCTTGGAAAACAAGAGTGGGGCATGTATTCCTCAAATAGTCCATACCGTGAAACTTAACGTAGAAAACTGAATTGTTCTTCACCTAAAACCATGGAGCTTGTGATATTAAATCAGAAAACTCAGGAGTCGCTTGTATGTACTAACCAATAGAGCATTTTAAATATACTTCTCTGGTTTTTCAGATGCACTGTTTCTGGTCTCATTTATAAAGTTTTATTTCTTAATTTGTTTTGCTATGCTTTTCATAAGAACACTTCCTCCATTTTCAAAGGATATTTAGCTGTGCAAATATTACCAGTAAAAGCAGTAAAATAGCAAAGACTTTGGCTCAGCCCTCAACTAACTACGGGACCTTGAACAAACCTTAGCTTCTTTGGGTCCCAATTCTCCCATTTATAAAATGAGATAGATTAAATGTATTCTAGAATATCTTCCAACTCTAATTCTTTTCAGGTAGACCTCTAGACTTGTACGAATAAAAATTCCTCAAAAACAAATGCCAAATGCTACTGAAAAAATAGAATAAAAAATTGTAAATAAATAGTGTGATGATTCATTTTTTTCTCCTCTCTTTTTTGTGGTACTGGGAATTCAACAAGGGCCTTCATATTAAGCTACTAAGTACTTTTATTTTACTTTGAGAAAGGACTTTACCAAATCATTAAATTGCCCAGGCTATGCCTGACCTTTCAATCTTCCTGCCTCAGTCTCCCCGAGTGACAGGATTACAAGCATAAACGATCACATTCAGCTATGATCTTAACTCTAATAACAGCTCCACACTCCAGGTAAAAACACTCCTAAGCAGGATACCAAAATGCTATCAGTGGCAATCTCTGATTGTAAATTACAAACAACTTTTTTCCTCCAGGCATTCCTGTATTTTTCCAAATATCCTACAGTAAACATACTACTTTAATAATGGAGAGACAGTTAAAACAGATAAGACAAACCCTTCTTATGTGCTAAAGGAAATTTACACTTGGAAAGCATTCTAGAATTTAAATGAATTTTTCAAGTAACAGTTAACCAGAAAAAATTTTCTAGTGATAGCACATACTTGAAACCTATCAACAATCATACAAATCCACTAGTGATTTTTTCTAAATTAACAAGTTTTCCTTTTTTTCACTTATACAGAAACTGATAATAATGATAGCTAGCGTTTACATAGTGCCAGGCATGATTTTAAGACTTTACAAATATATTCCCACAAATCTCTACTATTACTAAATATACTGTTTTATACAAGATGACAATGAAACACACAGAAGTAAAATCATTCACCTACAGCTGATGACAGGCAGGGTCAGGATTTAAATAGAGACAGTCTGTCATCAAGATTACAGAATCAACTTCCAAACCCCACTGTTCATCTATGCTTTACATGCTGTTCCCCTCAGACTGGTCCCGCTTTGTAATCAAAGTTCTTTTAAACTACTCTTCTTAAATAAAAGTGAAATAAAAGGTACTGGGATAAAAAAAAAAAAAGGCCAAAATTTCAATTGCTTAAAATTATGATTCATTTCCAAGTCATTACTTCAAAGCTACAGGAAATATAATTTAATCTCCATGCATATCAGTAAGTGAGTAATACCATAACATCTGAGGAATTAAGTAGCATTAAGTTTAATACTGGAATGTTTAAATTGGGTTTTATTTTTATTTTTTGGTACTCGAAATCAAACTCAGGATCTTGTGTTTGCCAGGCAGGCACTTGTGCTACTGAGCATGTCCCTAGCCTTGGAATGTTTTAATAAAAAAAGGCACTTTACTGATGGACACTGTTTGTCCTCATGACTCTGCTGAAAAGATTCCCCAAAAACCTTTCTAAAAGTTTTATCCTACTGAAGTGACAATTTAGTCAAGTTACTAGTTTGTGTCTTTAAAGGAATGCACATCAATGTTTACTCTGCACTGTGACTATAGTACACACCCAGTTAAGTGCACACTAATCCCAATTATTATAATGTACAGAACATAGGAAAATGAACATAGTGAAATGTGGTTACAGATTCTCACATAATGCTCAGGCAACTTGAACCCAAACTAAGTACAAATGTACCACCTTTTCTGCACAATATCCATATTATCTTTTCTTTTGTTTTGTTTTCGAGACAGGGTCTCAATCATGTAGTTCAGGAAGGCCTTGAACTCACTACATAGCATAGGCTGGCCTCAAACTCATGCAGTTCTCCTGTCTCAGCCTCCCAAGTGCAGGGAATACAGGTGTGTGTTCCACCATGTTCGGTTATCTATTTTTTTTTTTTAACTTGCCCACTTTTGTAGGTTCTGGATTCTTCTAATAAGCTCAAATTTCACCCATATCTGTATTGCTAAATATCCAGTTCTGCTAAAGTAAGCAGAAAAATCATTAGTTTGGGGGAGTGATAAAGAATTAAGGTATGTACATGTACCAGCTCCCCACACTGAACATAATCATTATGTACTACAAATATGTACTAAAATAAATTTAAAAAAATTTTTTTAAACTGCACAAGGTTGCCTGTTAACTTAGACATGCAGTAAGACAATCGCCTGATAATTGCACCCTTTGGGTACTGCCATACTTGTAAGATGATACAAAGAAATAAAGTCACCTGATTTATTTCAATTTATTTACATGATTTGCAAATCTAGCTCTCTGCCATGGTACATTAAGACAATTAGCATATAAGAAAAAAATCACCTGCTTATGTAAATTGGAGAATGATTTTTATCCATGCAGATGGGAAAAGCTGCAATCTGGGTCAAATGACTAATTTTATCTATTGTTCAAATGTCTCTCCTCATCTTTTCTCCGTAGATCAAAACAAGGAATCTGAGAGCATGGAACAGATAAGTTTCTGTGTTGTTTATTTCCTCAGTAAAAAGTTAGCTGCCTAATACCACTAGCTTTATATTCCTTAAATTGAAAACAAGATTAAGAACCTTATCTGGATAATAATTCCATAACACTAAGAAAGTTAAGGAAAGAAATCAATATGAGAATCTGCTCTAATTGGGAAGGAAAGTAAATATGGTAAAGATCAGGTGCCAATTTTACCTTCAGCTACTTTAGACAAAACAAAAAAAGGAAAAAGAAAAATACCCCAACTAACTAAAAGAGACAGCACAAATTCTCTAAGAAATATTATTTCATTTGTTTTATAAATATACCTGGTCAAGTTCTCTAAGTCTGCCGTAAGTTAGGTAAGTATGTTATCTTGGTCACGAATGACAGCCTTCCCAGCATCCTCTGCTTTGCATTCATTCTTCCCACTTACAACTAACCCCATCTCATGGTCAAGAAATCCTATCTCCATTAACAGTGACTGGTTCAAAAGAGAATACAGAATCCCAGAAAAGCCAACAAGACTATAACTGGTGAACAAAGCAGACAGTACATGTGGCTACTGAGCACCTACAATGTAGTTAGTGCAAACTGAGAAGGCTGTGAGCGTTAAGATACAATCGGATTTCGCAGATGTAGTATGAAGAAAATGTAAAATATATATCATCATAATTTTAAAATAAAGGTATTATTATAATAGTGATTACAAGTTGAAATAAAATGTTGGATAAAATGAATTAAATAAAATATATTACTAAAATTAATTTCAACTGTTTCTTCTTAGCTTTTTTTTTTTTTTTTTTTTTACCATGCCTGTCACAAAACTCACATGTGTGGGTTTTATTATTTATCTACTGGACAGTGCTGCTGGTTTGTTAAGAACTTCTCTAAATATGCTCCCCTCCTCTTATAAAAAAGCTACAGGAACCACTCCCTGGGCACCGTATGCCCCAATCTGCTATAGCTTTAAAAGGATGTTAAGGATCATTTTCTAAAAGGTCCATCTGTGAATCAGTAAGTCTCTTACCCAATTTCAGAATTTAAGAAAGGGCCGCGTGTGGTGGTACACACCTGTAATTTTAGCACTTGGAAGGCTGAGGCAGGAGGACTGCTATAAATTTGAGGCAGTCCTGGAGTACAAAGGGAGTTTATAGCAGCCTGAACTGTATAAGGAAACCTTGTCTCAAACAAAACAAAACAAAACAAAACACACACATTCAGAGTTTAAGGAAGATTTTAAAAATTGATTTGCAAATTAATATAAACATTAACTGCAAAACTGTCATTACCCATTCCTCCCCCCCATAAAAGGACACAGTATTTACCATGGAATTTTATTTTAAAAATTTAAAATCTGCGGGAGGCTGTAATCCTAGCACTCAGGAGGCTGAGGCAGGAGCATTGTTGCAAGTTCGAGGCCAGCCTGAACTGCCTAGTGAGACCCTGGCTCAAAAAGACAAAACAAAAAAAATTAAAACTTACATCCTCAGCAATGAGTATGTATATTAGTGGCAGAACACTTGAAAAACAGTACACTTAAAATCTGATTTCAAATTTGAAAACTAATAGTTATGACACTGAAAGAGGGTGACATTTATCTCACTTTTTCCTTTAACAATTTTAGAAGTTATTCAACATCTACTTTTTTTTTTTTTTTTTTTTTTGGTCTTTTTGAGACAGGGTTTTGCTATGCGGTTCAGGCTGGCCTTGAACTTACTTTGTAGCCCAGGCTGGCCTCAAACTCACAGCAATCCTCCTGCCTCAGCTTCCCAAGTGCTGATTGCAGGCAGGTGCCACCACTTTCAGCCTAACATCTGTGATTTTGAAGACAACTGTCTTGTGGTCACTAGCAGATTTTACTTGCTCACAAATAATGCCACTAAGTCGTACAAATATCAGTGTCATTTTGTAATAGAATCTTAGAAAACACAGCAATATATTTAATCATTCATTCAGCATTGGGGTTTGGACTAAGGGCCTCGCACATGCCAGGCAAGCTACACTAAGCTAGATCTCCAGCTTTCTATCTCCCTCCTCTACCATATTTGTTTTTGAGACAAGGTCCTATTAAGTTGCCCAGGCTGGCCTTGAACTTGGGATCTTCCTGTCTCAGCCTCCAGAACAGTTGGGATTTCAGGGGGCTGCCACTGTGCCCAACCTAGAACAAACTTTATAAATGAAGAAACCAGGGCTTAGAAAGCTTAAATAACTTTACCAAGGTCCTTAGACTGTTGGCAGCAAGGCTAGAACCAGGACTTTGGCTCTTAATGAGCTTAGTTTGGTATACTGTTGTCCAATCATCAACAGAAATAAATTCTTCCCAAAGAAACAGCATCTTGAATTGATGAGTCCTTTGATCTACTAAAGCAGAAAAAAAGATTTAGATTTTATTACCTATTAAAACAAAGTGTTAATATTTAAGATATGCCTTGAAATCAAATTGGGGGGGATGAGAGAGAATCGGTCATTTTCTCAAAAGCCATCAGTGATCTACTTGATAAATGCAGTGGCCTTTCCCACGCTCACTTTCTTTGACTTTTTATCTGCCCCAAACATCATTCCCGTCTTCCTCACAATCTTCTGTCATATTGACTTCTCATTCACTTTGAACACAGTTTCCTATCTGATTGTGGTCTTGTTTGACTACCAGTAACTTCTATCCACAACAGAATATGTCCTATGACTCACCAGAATTCAAGATACCCTTCTATTTACACATTCAAAAAGAATTGAATTTGGCCAGGGATTTAGCTCAGTGGCATAAGCGCCTGCCTGGCAAGCGTGAGGTCATGAGTTTGATCCCCAATACAAAAGAAAAAAAAAAGAATTAAATTTGATCAAGTCACTCTTAAAACCTCTCAGCAGTTGCCATTTGCAGGGTTTCACCTTTCTTCATTCTTACCCTCCAAGGAGTCTTTAAGACATCCCCTGAATCATCCCCCTTATGAAATTTTAATACCACAGATATGCAGTATATCTCATGTTCTATGTGACTATATATAGAGATATATATGGTTTATTTATAAAATAAGATTCTTACTCTCTATTTCCTGCCATTTCCAGTAGTGCCAACTCTTCAGATAACACTCCAGCCTCTTTATGATCTCGCTCTAAAATCTCCTCTTATCCTATGCATTGCACTTACAGCAACTCTAGTCCTGTGGTCTTCTGCACCTGGGCCCAACTACCTCATTGGTTGATGCTTTTACTCTTTTAAAACTTTATAAAAAAAAAAAAAAAAGGTAAAGGACTATCAGGAAAAGTAGTACAAAATTTACACGTAGGAAGAAACTGACTACCCATTTGACCTCCCAACTTTTTAAATTTTGTTTTTGTTTTTATTTTTGTCTTTTTGAGACACGGTCCCACTAGTTTGGTATACTGTTGTCCAATCATCAACAGAAATAAATTCTTCCCAAAGAAACAGCATCTTGAATTGATGAGTCCTTTGATCTACTAAAGCAGAGATCCCACTATGCAGGTCAGGTTGGCTTTAAGCTCACCTTGTAGCCCAGGCTGGGTCTTGAATTCACAACGATCCACTTGGATCCTCCTGCCTCAGCCTCTCGAGTGCTGGGATTACAGGTGTGTGCCACCATTTTTAAAAAAATTATTTTACTTCAAAGTGAAAAATAAATCTCAAAACAACAATCAGGGGATGACAATGCTACATACATTGTGCCCTGCCATCCCCAAATCAGTCACCCAGAGCAAACCTTTCTCTTCAATGCACTCAGAAAAATCAGTAATATAACTATCTTAACTTTATTTCATAGATATACATACACATATATTGTTTCAGCTTCTCGCACTAGTGAGACAATATGATGTTACCACATGCGTGTCTGATTTATCTCACTTGTGAGTCTAACATCCCAATTTTAAAGACAACCTTTTCTACAAAGGATCTGTACCTTCCACACAAACCCCTCCTTGTACTCCCATAATACGCAGGACTATCTCTACAGCTATATTTATGGCACTGAATTATAATTATCCATTTACAAATCTATCTCCCCCACTAGGGAGATTAATTTTATTTAATCCCTATCACGCAGCGCAGTGCCTGGTAAACAGTCAACACATAATGAGTATTGTAAGAACGAGTAAAAACAGTATTCCTTAAATATTAATTTAATGGTCTCAAATTTAGTTTCACTCTTCACAAAGGTTATGGACTCTCTGAGAATAGAGACGTGTTATTTTTCATACTGTTTACTTGACTGCAAACTACTTTAAGGTGAGATCATGACCTAACTATCCCCGTATTTCAACACAAACTTCAATAGGGATAATAGCAAAAACTTCACAAAGGTTTACACAATTGTGCATAGAACTAAATATCACTATCTACAAGAACACTGGTCAACAACAGGTTGGCGGAAACACATAGACTAGTGGGTGTCCAAACATTTCACTGTCTGACTGTTCACATGATAAGCCAAACTGAAACACAGATGTTACACTGGTTTGGGGGAAGGCATGCATCAGTACCTGCCGCAGACACCCTGCTACACACTCCCTCTACTCACACCATTACAACTGTTCACGTTCAGTCTCAGCACACTTCCCTCAGAAGTTACTTTTCCATTATGTCAAAGTGCCAGAATGTCTGCTGTTTCTTGGTGAGGCACCTCAGAACTACTCAAGAGAGCTATGCCTTGTCACATGATCACTGACAGTATTATAACTACGGCCTCAGGCACTTTCTGTGTTACCCTCAAGCCACCACAGGATCAAGCTGACAAGCCATTTTAGTTAGGGGATCATTGTTGATCTGCATTAGATGACCCAGTCAACAAATCATTTATTGGAGCACTGTGGAGGCGCTGGGAATCAAAACTAAAAGCCAAATATAATGTTGCAGTGAAACAGTTCCATCCTCTATCTTTATTCTGTTCACTGGTTAGATAATGAACAGACTTCCTTGACATTGATAATTTCCATTAAAGAAACCAAACCAGGCCGGAGATGTAGCTCAGTGGCACAAGTGCCTGCCTGGCAAGCAAAAGGTCCTGAGTTCAATTCCTAGTATAAAAAAAAGGGGGGGGGGAGAAAACAAGATTTAACTCTAATTCTGAGTGACAAGAGAAATTTTAAAAGGGGCTGGGGATTTAGCTCAGTGGCACAGCACCTGCCTAGCAAGCGCAAGGTCCTGAGTTCGATTCCAGGTACCAGAAAGAAAGGAAGGAAAAGAGAAAAAGAAAAAAAGAAAGAAGCCAAACTAAGGAAACACACAGTAGTATATGAACAGTTGTTTCTTGAATTGTTAGGACATTAATAAATCTAATAAACTCACCAAGAATAGTCATTCAATTACACTATAGAAGTCAGTAAAACAAAAAAACTTGATGCTCCATATTGTAAAGATAATCAAACATTTTGGTATTCCAGTTGACAACTTTTTAAATTAAGGTACAGTTGCCGATGATATGAGAAAAAAAATCCAGAATTTAGATTCAATCACATCAAGTTAAAGCATTTTACAAATATTCTTTTTCTGTCAAAAAATATGAGAGCTGGGTGTGGTGACGCGCACCTGTAATCCCAGCTACTCACAAAGTTGGAGGAGGAGGATCGTAGCAAGTTCAAGACTAGCCTGGACTGCAAGGTGAGCCCAAGGCCAGCTAGGCAATTTAATGAGACCCCATCTTAAAAGAAAATATTAAAGAAGGGGTAGAGACGTAGCTCCAGGGTACAGCCTTGTGTCCTGTGTTTGAGGCCCTGGGGTCAGTCCTCAGAACTGATGAGAAAAGGAGAGGGGGAGAGCAATGTTTCTAAAATATCTTTAATAAAAAATCTTTGCCTTTTTTAAAGCTGATATTTAATAGTATAACATGAGAGTTCTCCTCAAGAATAAACTGTTTTGCTGCAGTTTTTTTGTTGGTTTGTTTTATTTTTGTTATTTTGAACATAATTTGGATACTCTTATCAGAACCCTAAATCCAAAATGACTTTCAGTGCTGTGGACGATGGAGTTTCAATCACCAGGAAAGAAATGCAGTATCATCAGACTGGGTTACGCATCCTCTATTTCTTTTTATTCTTTATGACTATGAACCTGCAGTTCTAACAGCAAATTCGTCTGTGGTTGAAATTAACAATATGGATTTCCACATTGCTAGTTTCACACGGATGCTTTGTTATGTCTAGCAGAGCCACCGTTTGCTTTTTATGGTGCAGGCTCTGCTTCTTCAAAGCTCTTTTCACAAAGCAGACCCCCAAAGAATCCAGCTGTGGCTGTTAATCTTGGCTGATACTGGAGAAACTTCTCAACACTACGGATCCTTAACCTGTAAAACACAGTGAATAACAAAATACACTTTGGTATACTCCTCTTTCTGATGCAACTAACTCCAGGATTTTCCCCCAAAAATATTCCAAAAGCATTCTCCATTTTTTTCAAATTTCAGTTTGCTATTTATAGGGAAGAGGATCAAAGAAACACACATTTCCCTACCTCACTGGGGTCTTCTAAGCAATTTACACTCTTTCATCTAGACACAGGTAAAATACATTTCCATTAAAGCTGAACTTTGACAGTAAGGATGGCCTTCACTTGCAAAATTTTGAAAAGAAAAAATTAATTTCCTTCACAGTATATAAATTTATAATACCTTCTAAAACAGCGCAGATGCTCTGACTAGAACACCTAACAAACCCATATTAGCATGCACCTTTTGTTTTAATTAATTATGAGAACAGGACAGAGTATTTTGCCCCCAGCTCTAAATTCAATCTTTTTTTTGTGTGTGTGTGTGTGTGTCTCCCTGGCATATTATTATAGGAAAACTAAGAAGATACTCCATGATACCTCCAAATAATAGCCTGCACATTGATTTCATCTGGTAAATCTCATAATCATGAAGACTTTTGCATGAACATTAATTAAAGAGTTTGATTTTTCCACCAACAATACAATAAAAACAGCTAACATTTATTGAGGCCACACTGTTTTACACAGTGCATTGATTGGTTTGTAAGTATTACCTCATTTAATACCTATACCAATCCTGAGATAAGCACGATTATTATCCCCATTTTATAGATGAGGAACAGAAAGAGTAAACAATTTATCAAGATCATAGAGCTAGTAACTAAGTATCACTACAGTAAAGTTTAAATTTGGAAAGACATGAAAATAACTTGAGGGTATTAGAATAACAATGTTCAAACCTTTCCAGCTCTCTTAAAAGTACAAAGACAACAGACCACTTGAATCTCAGGATCTTTGAGCTCTTAATCAGATAAATCTAAAACCCAAACACCAATTTTATAAAGTAATTTTTTCAGACTCACTTTATCTAGGCAACACCTACCATTAATCCAATATACATCTTATAATGCCAATGTCAAAAATTATCTTGAGTTCAGTCATCCTTAAACTGCTCTCACTATCAACTTTCTCCAACTCTTTAAAAGTATACATTTCATGAGCCTCTGAAGCTCTTTGTCCCAGTGTTGTTACATTGTTAAAGACCAGCATGTTTCTTAGCAAATATGAACTACAGACAAAAAGGTACACTTGTAATATCTAAATAACAAGTAACCAGTTATTTGGTGGTTGTCTCATTTTGTTTTTACATTGTTACATATGCGTGTCCAGAAGCCTTGATACATAACAAAGTTCAAATCATACAGGATGTTTTGAAAACCCATTAACAACACTATCATTGGCAATGAATGGATTTCAAGCTACCCGTGATCACATTACCAGGTAAACTGGAACCTTCCTTTGAGATAAAACAGCAGACAGTCGTTAATGAAACCTTAATTGAACTGTCAAAGTACCATCTTTACTAGCAAGCTAATGGGTAATTCACTATTTTTACACAACTGTCCAATACTGATAAGTTATTCCACTAGATACATTCAGCAGAAAGATAAATCAAGTCAGGCAGATTAAACTGTTCCACAAGAAATCTAGATGGCAAAATGCTGCATCACTTCTACAAATATCTCTTTCTCGTCTACACTGAAGAACAATATCCCTCAAATTTACATGCTGCTTTTTTAGTCGTAAATTAGTACCCCTGAGTGCATATCCAGAAAAAGAAATTGGAGCAGGTATAGTTCGCTGTCATCTGATATGCCAGGTGAATACTTGCAAAATAATCTGAATGAAAATATGTTAGAATCTAAGTCAATTTTGCATTATTCAGGAAGTTCTATGGTGTGCACAATGATGTAACATTGAAAGAATACTTTTTATGTTCCATTATAATTATTTTAGGAAGTATTTTTCAGATTTATGCGCTTTTTAAATTAACAAGAAAAATCCTACTTCAAGTAGTTAAAGGGTGGAGGAAAAGACTCACTAATATCCTGAGTTTCAGAATACCAGTTTTATACTGGTTTGGTTTTTAACTGCTAGTTTTAACAACCTAACTTAGGTCACAATGCAGTTAAACCCTAAATAGGCAATTCAGACAGCAAGTCATCAATATGTAAATATAAAAATAGAAAAGTATTTGCATACTAAAAACACACACCTGGAACTCTTTCCTTTTTCATATTAAACTGTATTTCACCAGAAACAGCTGATAAAAACATTCAATGCAGAAACCAGAAAAAATTGATTAAAATACAAAAAACTAAACCATCTGAGGACACAGCATGTAAGGGACACAAGACAACAGCCGAGGAGAGAATCTCAGAATAAACCACACCTGCTATCACCTTAATCTTGGATTTCTAGCCTCCAGAACTGTGAGAATAAATTTCTGTTGTCCAAAAAATAAATAAAGGATCTGACTCAAGAGATCGAGTAATCAGGGAGCAAAGATACCGTGGTACTATGCTAGGTGCTACAAAGAAAAAGTAGTAGTTCAGTACATAGTCCTTACCCTCAAGGGGCTTACAAAACACACTAAGAGACTAGGCAAAGGTGTGTACAGTAGAAGACGGTGTACAGGGGCCTACTTAAGTCCAACAGTACAAACTCCACAGCTGGTAAAAGGGGTCAATCAATGAAACAATAGAATAGAATCAAATCAAACATTTCTGGATTTTCAGAGATGAGGGTTCACAGTGCCCACCACCAGAATGTCGGCTGTCAGATATCACAGCACTGTTGCTCTTTACCACTCTTCCCTTTAAAATCTTTTGCCTTACCAGAACTTGAAGTTAAAACTTCTAGAAGTTAGCTGGGTGTGGTGGCGCACACCTGTAATCCCAGCATGCAAAGGTTGACATAGGAGGATCCCCTGTTCAAAGAACCTGGAACCTGGGCTACACAGTGAGTTCAAGACCAGCCTGATCTATACACAAGACCCTTTTTTAAAACAGAACACTTCTACAAGTCTCATCACTTGTGGTAGAAATATAACACAATAATTCCTTTAGAATATATTCAAGAATACAGCAATAACATTGCCTTTTCAGTGTCTCTAGTTCTTAGCACTGTAACAACACTAAAATGTCAGCACATTTAGACAGAAAAAAATCCAAATTCTCAGTTAGTAAATGACCCAATTCAAAACAAAAAGCAACCTTTCACTTATCTCATCCCCAACCCCCGCAGCTTGGAAATCCTCAAGAGTTAGGCAACAAATGGAAGTTCACAGTGAAATCCCTACAGAAGGGAAAAGAGGAAGGCAGGAACACACAGGCCCCGGAGGAGGAGAGGACTGAAGAGGCACCATTATTGGCTACACTCTTTCCCATACACCTTGGAGAAGGAAGAAAGCAGCAGCAATCTCCTTAGGCAGCAGCTGAGAAAAACTGGATTCTACAAGTTAAAAAGAGAAAAGGAAGAATAGAATCAAGTCACCTACTTGTCTAGGTTATAAAATCTGAAACACAAAGATGGCTAGCTGGAACATAAATGATACTCACATCAATTTTAGCTTCCATAACAAGGACGAAAGGAAATATTTACCAGGACACTTTCAAGGAGTTTATTTTCCAGTGGTGATGGGGCTTTTCTAGACATTAACAAGAATCTATTTTTAAACGCAATGAAAATATCAATTCATTTATCCACACTGGTCTCTAATCCTTGAATAAAACTCAGTTCTACCCTGGACAGGAATACATGTTATTATCAACTTCTAATCTTCCTAAGAGGAGCAAGTAGAGTAATATGCTCCATTTAAGAAACACTTAGACTTCTAAAAGTATCCTAGCACTAGCAAAAGTAAAGCAGTTTCATTTGTTTAAAAAGTGTGCTTTCTACAACAGCAACTGACCAAAGAATAAAAGCAACTTAAGAGGCACTGAGGGACACTAAAACACTGCACTGAATGTGGGCCACTGCATAGTTACAGTCTACTAACCTCATTTGTGGTACTTGTGTGATGCTATATTTAATGCATTCTTATCAGAAGGCTAAAGCTATGGACTCTCCAAATGTGTAGTGCTATGGTTTAAAATAAAACAGTCAAACAATGATTTTAACCGGTTCAATCATGAATCCTACCTTCTTTCCAGGGATCAAGATCATAAAAAAATGTAAAGGCTAGGAAAGTAATGACATATAGTCGAATGACAAGACTATTACGAGGGAATCAAGTCAGGTCACTCACTGACATTTGCTGTGGTTGGACAACTGATCCAAACTAAATCCAAATGAGAGATGATCAAGGTCTTTGTAGGACTAAGTATTTCACACATTCATCTCTTGATCTTACACTGGTAGGCTGCTTAGATTCTGAACAGGAAAGCCTGGTAGTCAGCAAACTTATGTGCGTCACTCATGAGAAAGTGCTCCACCAAAATTTGCCATGAGTCAAAAGGATAGGCCTACATGGCCAACGCATTAGGCCTCTTTACCACGAAGGGAGGGTGGCTGCCTACAGTTGGGTTGCGCTGCTTGTTCCACTGTGATCAACATGGAAAAAACCATGAGCAGTGACCTGCCCAATCAGAACCAAGAAGAGAGACCACAAGAAGTTGTGTTTGGCTTTTGATACTCACCAGACAACGCCAAAGGCTCCATATCCAATAGGTCTATCCGGCTCAATATCCAGCTGCTGTTGTGGATGGTGGGAGTGCTGATGATGGTGCGCCTTAACTGTAGCAGCTGCCGCAGCCTGTACCTGAGCTGGGGCTGCTGCAGCTGGTCCAGGAGCCTGACCCGGTGCCGGTGATGGGAAATATGGCTGCTGTTGCCCAGGGTTTAACATGGCTGCAGCTGCAGCCGCTGCTGCGGCTGCCGCAGCTGCCGAGGAGGTATGCTGCTGCACGGGGTGTACGGCAGCAGCCGACCCCGGATGAAGATGGTGTTGAGGGTGGTGGTGGTGGTGAAGGTGAGGAGGAGGAAGGTGTGGAAGGTGATGATGATGGTGGTGGTGGTGACCTGCTGCTGCTGCAGATGTACCGCCATTGTAAGCCGCCATCATTTTTGCGTTGGCTCTTGCGCCACAAAGAGACATTCAAGAAAATGCTCTTTGATTGGAAAGCAAACTGGGTCAAGCTGTCATTTGGCCATTTAAAAATGAAGAAAAACCACTCACTCCACCTCAAAAAACATAGAGCGTTAACTGGCTTTATGTCTTCATCAGTCAATCCAAACAAGAGGATCTTGGTGTTTGGTTTTTGGGTGAGTGTGTGTGGAAGGGTGTAGGTTGCCAAAAGGAAAGAAAAAATAAAATAAAAATAAAAAAGAAAGAAAAAAGAAAAGAAAAAGGGAAAAAGGACCCCTTCCCCCCAGGATTCCTGCCACAAGTGGGTACTAAAACTCCATTCTTAATTTGGGGGAGGTTCCAACTTTGAATGTGGGAATAAAGGCCAAACCTCCCGACCCCCTGAACTCCACACAGGAAAAGGCTCAGGTAACACACCACCCTTGCAATCTTGTAAGAGGGTTGACTCATCTACCCCTTCCATTCCCACATCCTTTTCTAAACACCTACCACCTCCTCAAAAACACGATTTAGAAAAATTCCAACCACGCTAAATTTAAAAGATGGGGGGAAATTCTCAGGGAGCTAGCTTCCAGCTTCCCCCCCCCCTCGAACTCTCAGGCCTTCCTACATCTCCCCCTACTACTAGTCTGCGGACCTGATGGGGTGTGGGGGGGTGTACCACCAAACTTTGCTGGGCAGAATGAGCCAGGGAAGGAGGTTGGAGGGATACAGAGGAGAGGAGGTGACAGCCAGGGCAGAGAGGAGAAAGAAGAGAGCCGGGGTAAAAGTGAAGGTAAGGAGGTGCAGGGAGGAATGAAAGAGGTGGGCAGCACTCTGACGCCCAGACAGAGGGAACCGCCCCGGGAGGAGGTTAGGGTCCCGGGGCCAAAGAATAGGAGCCCCGGGAGGCGGGCGGGGTACGGTCTGAAGCGGACTGAGTCCTGCCCCCGCCGCCGGCTGCTTCTGCTGAGGGTTGGGGGGGAGAGCGGGTGGGTCCCCCCGCGCGACGGCCCCTGCAGGGCTCAAGGCTGTTCCGTCTCCCCCCCTCCCCCCCACCCGGCTTCCGTCTCCGCGGCTGCTTTCTCTTCAGCCGCTGCGGCCGCTTTCTCCTCAGCCGCCGCCTCCTCAGCCGCCGGTGCCGCCGCGGCCGGACTCACCTCCCCTAGCAAAGCCGGATAGAGCCGAGCCAGCGGCGGACACGCGCAACCAGCCGCCGAGGCCCCGCCCCCGCCTCACACTGACCGGCTGCCCTAGCCAATCCACGCCCACTTGTCCGTGTCCGCCTCCAATCCTGGGCCGGGAGCTTCAGACAGGCGCACTGTTCGACCAGTGACAACAAGGTGTGGGTCTTCTGGGGAAATCCCGCCCCCAATTCTGGATGGGCATATAGATAGACCAATAAAAAGGTAGCATTTGGTCTGACCGACACAATTGAAAACCAATTAAAAATCAAAGATCTTCGTGACTTTTTTTTTTTTTTTTCTTTCGCCTCTCAGCTCTTTTCTTTTTCTTCTTTTATTTTTTTTGGCAAGAGCAGGAAGCTGCGTGCTAATCCCGCCTGCAAGAGCTGGAAGAAAGGGGCGGAATAAAATAACCAATCATAAGCCACGAACGAAGGACCAAGCAACCAATCCTTGGGTTGAAAATGAAGTGGGATGGAATTGGGACCAGATAGGCATATGATTTAACAAATGATAAAAAATATTAGCCGAGGTCCCGCCTTTCCGGTCTCCTATAGGGTAGAATTACGGAGAACTCGTTGTCATATCAGAGACCTCTCCAAGGGGCGGGGCCACTCGAAGGGGTGTGGCCTATGGTGGGGCGGGGCCGAGTTGTAGAAGGCGGAGTCCAAATGGTTTTTGGTCCTTTGATAAGAGCCGTGTACAATCCCTCTGAAGATGTCAAACGTAGAAAGATGAGGGGTAAGAGATTTTGAGCTCTAGAAACTCAAGGCTCGGTCTTTAACAAGAACGTTCTTTAACAAGAGTACAGTCACATGACCAGCCTGGGCAATTTAGGGAGATTTTGTCTGAAAAATAAAAATAGAAATAAAAAGAGTTAAGGAAATACTTAAGGGCAGCCAAGTATGGAGGAGCCCCAGTGTTCAATGAGGGTAGGGGCTGTCACTGAAGAAACTTAGTATGTAAAGTCTATGACTGGACCTTCATGATTAATCTTGATCTTGGAGGAAAAATAGTTATCAGCACTCAGAAATATCTTTTAAACTGCATGGTGGTGCAGCAGGGGGCTGAGGCAAGAGGATAGCCTCCGCTGCATAGCGAGTTCAAGACAAGCCTGAACCACATAGCAAGACCCTGTCTCAAAAAACAAAACAAAACAAAACAAAAACCCTCTCAACAGAAGATAAAGCTGTTGACACAAACGTAAAAAAAAATTTCACCCACAAACATAGTAATTTTTCTCCAATACTTTCTAATCAACTAAGTTTTGATCTTTGAAATCTTACTAAAATAACATCATTCTTCCACAGTTTCACTTATCTGGACTTATTCTTGTAAAATGTAAAATAATAGGCTTACCGAACCACCTTCCCTTCCTTCTCCTCCTCTTTCTCCTTTTCTTCCTTTTTTCCCTTCTCTTCCTTTCCCTTCTACTTCTCCTTCTAGAGGTCAATCCTAAGGCCTTGAGCACCCTAGGCATGTACTCTCCTACTAAAGTGCACCCCAGCTAGCCCATGCCTTATTCTTCATAAAACTGTGCTCAGCAACCTGGAGGTCATCTTCGATTCCTCTTCTGCCTGTCTACTCTCTTCCTCCCAATCAATGAGCAAGTCTTAAACACTTCCCAGCCCACTTCTCTCCCATCCCCACAACATTACACAACTTTACATCATTAGTATCGTTATTACATTCTGCTGCCTGCAGTCTACTCTGCTTTAAATTATCCTAGAGTGATGGCCTTTTAAACTTTCATCAGCAGAGAAGGAGTCAGTATGAAGGACAATTGCTACCACAATTTCCAGTGCTTTGACATCCCCAGATGCCTAGTTTTCCAGCCAAGCATCCGAAGTTTCACATTGTTGAGCATTTCTTGTTTTCCTGGGGTTTTCAGTTTTCTTTAAATTTGTAGTGGTTGAACCAAGAAAGAAAACATATGCAGAATTCTACAGAAATTATGATTCCATGAAAGATTCTGGGACGATGAAGAAAGGTGGTATCTTTCAGAGTGCAACATGATTTTGGAATATAAAACATTTCTTTGGATTGAGTTCCACAGAAGTTTCTTACTGACTTGTGTTCTAGAATTTTGAAATGTGAATCTATGGGGTAAAGAACTATTTTTCCTGATAAGTAAGCAATTAAAACTAAATCAATGAATAAGAAATGAGGATATAGTAGTTGCCGCTTATCTGAGGTTTTGCTTTCCACCAATTTTACCTATGCACAGTTCAACCCAATGCAAAAGTATTCAGTGGAATGTTGCAGAAATAATTTCTCTAAGTTTCAAATTATGTACTATTCTACATAGTGGGATAAAATCTTAAGTCACACATTGTCCTACTGGGCATGTAAATCACCCCCTTTCCAGTGTATCCACACTGTATATACTCCTTTCCTGTTAGTAATTTATTAGCCCTCCAACTAATTAACTGCCCAGTGTTGCTTCTATTCAAGTAACCCTACATAGGAGTCTACTGCTATGCCACAATGCCAGAATCATTTTCCTCACTTCATCTCATTCATCACTAGGCATTGTATCATCTTAAAATATCTCAAGAAAAAAAGTGAGTACTGTACAATGAGTTATTTTGAGAGAGATCACATTCACATAACTTTTATTACAGTATATGAGTTAAGTATCCTTAATCTGAAAGTCCTAAACTGAAAATATTCCAAAGACTTTTTCAGAGTCAACATAATGCCACAAGTGGAAAATTTATTCCTGACCTGATATGACAGGTCATACAAAACACAAGGACACTGATAACGTATAAAATTACTTTCAAATTATGGGCACCTTCAAGTTATGTGTACAAAACGTAAGTGAATATTGTGTCAGAGTTGGAGTCCATGCTCAGGATATCTTGTAATGTATGTGTTAATCTCTTACTGTACCTAATTTATAAATTAAACTGTATCATAAGTATGTGTCCATCGAAACAGCAGAATATATAGGGTTAAGTACTATTCACAGCTCACGGCATCCATTGGAGGTCTTAGAATGTGTCCTCTGTGGATACAGGGGAAATAGTGGACAGGTGTGACTATGCCTTTACCCTTGTACAAAGTCAGTAAATCTAAACATCCTGGCATGACCTGATTCCTTTCTACTTCAAGGGTCCTATTCTTTACACTTCTTTATAAAGACTAACTATACTATCTATCCTTGCACCCTCTATACTTGTAGCATTCTGAACTTCTTTCAGTTCTCAAGTGCTTTTGTTTTGTTTTGTTGAGACAAGGTCTTGCTGTGTAGTTCAGAATGGACCTGAACTCACTATGTAGCCCTGGCTGGCCTTGAACTCATGGCAATTCTCCTGCCTCAGCCTCCCGAGTGCTGGGATCACGGACATACATCATCACATCTGGCTCAAATGCTTTGTTGCCTCTAAGCTTTCATTGTGTATCTTGAGCTCAGAACATTTCTCACTCACCCTCCATTCCTCTCATTCATACTCAGGTCCTCATGTAAATTTCCTCCTCCTCCTCCTCCTCCTCCTCTTCCTCCTACTCCTTCTCTTTCTTCTCCTCCTCCGCCTTCTCCTTCCCTCCTTCCTTCTTTCCTTCCTTTCTCCTCCTCCTCCTCCTCCTCCTCCTTTTTCTTCTTCCTCTCCTTCTCCTCCTCCTCCTCTCCTTCTTTTCCCTAGAAAGTTTTCACTACTACTGTTCTGGGCCATATGTCTCTGTGAGGTATCTTTGTGGCATGTCACCCTCATCACACTGAGAACTCTCTGTTGCTTACTGAGTTTGCTCACATCAGAGTTTATCTGCCTCACCCGGAGCTGTGTGCCCAGTTCCTAGAACAGAACCTGAAAAGATGAAGACACTGCAGATGAGCATGAGTAGCTGATTGCAGGAGGAGCAGGTACAAATCCCAGCCTGTCACTGACTAGCTGTATGACATTCAGTCATGGGACACCTTTTAGAGCTTTCCAAGATACAAACAGCCCTCGGTGGCACGTGTGTCACAGGTTTGCACCACTGAAGCCTATTTAGCTCACCTTTTTCAACCTCGGTTGCCTCACCTGAAATAATATATACTGCATGAAGCTGGTGTGAGGATTGAATGAGCCGATGTACTTAGAAGTACTCAGTGGAAGAAAAACTTTTCAATAATCCTCTTCTAGCCTCATTCTTACATTCTATTTGGGATATCCTTCCAGTTTTCCAGTGTGTGCCAGACTTTTCTAAAGTGACTAGTTTCTTAAAAGCAGTTTCTCTTTCTCTTTTTTCTCCTCCTCCTTCCCCCCCCCCTTCTTTGTGGTACTGGAGGTTGAACTTGCTGCCTTTATATATTTTATTTTGCAAAAGAAAGTCCCTAAATTACCCAAGTTGGCCTCAAAGTTGCCATCCTCCTGCCTCAGTCTTCTAAGAAGCAGAATCACAGATGTGTGCTTTTTTTTTTTTTTTTTTTTTTTTTTGAGACAGAATCTTGCTGTGTAGTTCAGCCTGGCCTTGAGTTCACTATGTAGCCTAGGCTGACCTTGAATTTGTGGTAATCCTCCTGCCTCAGCCTCCAGAATGCTAGGATTACAGGTGTATACCACCACATCCAGCCAGAGGCTTCTTCAACATGGAAATTCTTTGTTTTTACCCCAGACCAGAGGTAGGAAAGAGGAGCAAGAGTCCAACAAGCCCTCCAAGTGACTCTTTTTTTTTTTTTTTTTTTTTTGTCTTTTTGAGGCAGGGTCTTGCCATGCAGTTCAGACTGAGTTTGAACTCACTTTTGGTCTCAAACTCACAGCAGTCCCCCTATCTCAGCTTCCCGAGTGCAGGGATTACTGGAATGTGCCACCATGCCCGGCTTCCAGATGACTCTTACACTGAAGTTTGAGAAGCACTGGCCTTGAAATAAGGGGCTTAGTCTTCTTAAATTTTATTTTTAGCACCTAGTAGAGTATCTAGCACATAGTGCTCAGTACACGTGAAATGAATAAAAAATCTAACGGAACAGAAAGATATTGCACAAGAATTATTCCTTCCACAAACATGCGTTAAGCACAAATTACCTTTCAGTATGGTGCTAACTTGGACATGGGAAAGGGGAAATATGCTATAGTCTTTGCCCCTCAGGAGTTCTGAGTCTGTCTAGAGCAGGAGTTTCACAAATCAACTGTGCACACCCCAGAAGGTACACGAAGTGACCCATTGGGCTCTTTGAAAAAATTAGTATGACTTCTATTTCTATTTGTTTTTATTTCATCCTTTAAAGCATCCATTTCAAGCTAGGGTAGTGGCTCATACCTGTAATCCCAGCACTCAGGAGCCTGAGGCAGGAGGATCATTGCAAGTTTGAGACCAGCCTGGGCTACAAAGTGAGCTCAAAGTCATCCTGAACCACATAACAAGACTCTGTCTCAAAAAGACAAAATAAAATAAAATAAAATAAATAAGAATAAAATAAAATACCTATTTTGTTGATATTAGTTGAGGGTTTTGCTCAGTGGTACCTGGCAAGCATGAGGTAATGAGTTCAATCCCAAGAAAAAAACATTTTTTCAGTGTTTGATAATGTACATAATATTTTAGAGTAGTGTACATGTATATACCTTTTTTTTTTTTTTTTGGCAGTACTGGGTATCAAACTCAGGGCTTACACATGCTAGGCAAGCACCCTACTACTGAGCTACAGCACAGCCCTATATAATTTATAAATTAACTACACAAATTGAAAAGTTATGATCAGAAATATAAAAAATATCAGTAAGCCATTGGTCTAGTGAGCATCAAATGTTTGTGATTGAGATCAACAACTCCCTCGACAGAAATACAAAAACCATATACCAAATTTTAAATATTCTAGTAATTGCATTTAAAGAGTAAAAAAAGGGGAGAGAAATATTTTTAATGTATTTTACTTAACCAAAATATTGCCCTCTTAACATGTAATCAATGTAAAATGACACGTATATGTATATTCCTTCTGTTTTCAAAATCTAGTGTTTACTCAGCAGGTAAAAACAGTACCACTCACTTTAATTAAAAGTTCAGTTTCTTCAGTCACCCTAGTCATATTTCAAGTATTCATTAGCTACATGTGGCTTTTGGCTGCTGTATTAGACAGCACAGATCTAAATCATAGGTTTGAATCCTAGCTCTGCACCGTGTTAGCTGTGTGACCTTGGTCCAGTTCTTTAACATATCTCAGCATCAATGTTCTTATCTGTGAAATGAAGAGAGTCCCTGGCTCTCCAGCCATATGATTCAGAGACAATAAAAAAGCACACAGCCCCAGGCCTGCTCCTCATCAGTGGCCCAGTGGTGTGGTTATTATTAGCATTACAATCCAAGGCCACGTGTCCCAAGTGTCAGCTGAGAAATGAACTTTGGGCATGGCTAGTGTTCCCAGCATTCTATCTATGTGGGGTGCCTGTGCCCTTAAACTCCTCTCCAGATAGTACAATTTCCGGCCCTTTTCCATTTTCGGGAGCTGAGCATGATGAAGGAGAAGTCAGTCGGAAGTGAGTCAGCGGGATAGTACTTAGAGCCTAAAAAAGTAAGCAGGACCTCAGAATGCATACGCAGGAATATAATATGCGGGAAGCGGGAGGGGATTTTCCCTTTCTTCCTAAGAACTGGTTTGCCACATGAGTTGTCTGCAAACTCTTTGTAGAATTTGGACCCAGCCGGGTGGGGGGAAAGGATGACCGAGAGAACCCCTGGCATTCAACAGTGCTGGACGCTCTATCTGGTTTAGCCCATGGTGGTCTAATCACCTACCCATCCCATTCTGCAAAGAAGGGACAGACACAGGAAGCCCAGGTAGCTTAGGGAAATTCTCTGAGCTTGTGAGGGGTGCAGCTGAGACTGGTCAGCTCCTCAGTGCCCATCTCTCCTTTCTGCTGCACCCCGCTGCTGGAGGGAATGGCCAGGAAGTGTTGTTGGGAGGTCGTGGGGTACAAGGAAAACTTCAGGCAGAAGATTCTGCCATTTTTGGTCTTGGCAGCCAAAAGAACTTCCCTCACTAGGCACGTGATACCTGCTAAACAATTTTTACCCCCAAGCCTTACCTCTGCCCTCTGGGTTGTGCTTCTTCCAGGCCCTGGCTCCTCCCTTTGGGCCAGGCTCACCCCTTCCACCTCCTCTGTGGGGAGTTCTGCTCAATCTCAAGTCTCAGCGTTCGCACCTTCAAGATCTTTCAAGAAGCTTTCCTCTGACACTAGGGCTTCTGAATTCCTTGGAAAGCTTAACGATCCAATGCCTACCACATTTATTGGGACCACGTGATGCTGCACAAATTTTCTAGATGTGTGACCATGGGCACCTAACATTTTTGAGCTTTGCTTTCTTCATTTGAGTATGGGGATCGTAATAGTTACTTTAAAGTGGAAAGTAATATGAGAGGATCTAATAAGATCCCTGTCACTGTCGCTGGACTGGACCTGAGGAGGTTCCCAAAGTGAAAACGGGGAACCCAGGCCCAACGTACATGTGGAATAAAAATAATTTTCTTTTTTTTCCATAATTTTTTTTTATTTCAAAGAGATTAAGATAGAAGAGGACATAACAAAGCAGATCAGAAAAGAACAAAATTAAGCAACACAGTATTTCACCACAAGACAGCCGGATACCACAGTAGCTATCATAATGTCTCTTTCCTTGAAATAGTTGAGCATACCTTCATACACAATAGTATCAAACAAAACAAAATAATATAAAACCATTCAAGAGAATGAAAGTATCACAGGGCATTCAGAACCAAATAACAGAAAACGAACAATGATTACTATATTATTGTCTATAAAAAATTTGTTTATACTAAAAATAATTTTCAGGACAGATAATTAAGAAGCATGAAGGGATTCATTAGGCAGAAATTTAAAACTACATGCCCAGAAAAACAGAGGGCAGGCCCTTGTAAGAAAGAGACATGTTACAGTCTGGAGCTGGGAATATTTATGTGGTTTTGGGGGTGGATATATGTGGAATTTATGAGTTTATAGGAATTTATGAGTTTATAGGAAGTTCTATCTTTTTCTTGGTTTACAGGAAAAGGTCGGCCCACAGAAAGATAATGGCCTGTTTTACAGGTGAAAGGCATGAAGGCCACCAATTTATTTCCCCCATTGGTGTTTTTATTTTAAAATCAGGTTTCTGCCCTCTACTTCTAATGTATGGATACAAAGTATCTTTGAAGGATTTTGGGTATGATGGGCCTGGAAGAAAAGAAACAAACAAACCTAGAGAGTATTGATATCAATAATCTTAGTAACTTTGTGTCCTGGAGTTGGAGTCTTTTTTTTTTTTTTTTTAACCCTTTTTTTTGTTTGTTTTTTTGAAACAGGGTCTTGCTAGGCAGTCCTGGCTGGCCTTTGAGCTCATTCTAGCCCAAGCTGGTCTCAAACTCACAATGATCCTCCTGCCTCAGCCTCCTGAGGGCTGGGATTACAGGTGTGAGACACCACGCTTGGCCGTTTTTTTTGAGACAGAGTCTCACTGTAGTTCCACCTCGCCTTGAACTCGAGTGTGTGTGTGTGTGTGTGTGTGTGTGTGTGTATGTGTGTGTAGGTCTTTTTGAGTCAAGTTCTCCCTATGCAGTTTAGGCTGGCCTTGAGCTCACTTTGTAGCTCAGACTGGTCTTCCAACTTGCAACAGTCCTCCTACCTTAGCCTAACCAAGTGTTGGGATTACAAAACTATGTCACTACAATGGATTTGAACTCACTTTTTGGGCTGACCTCTAACTTGCAGTGATCCTCCTGCCTCAGCCTGGGATTGCAGGCGCACATCACCATATCAGGCATGCTGTTTTCTTAAAAGTACAATTTTTTGTCTGCTTTCTACCCATCTTTATTTCTTCACTCCTACCTTATTACTGTACAAATCATTTAGCACAGTGTTTGTTGACCTAGCTACTCTGGGTCAACAGTATTCCACCCAGAGTAACCACTCAATGCAGATAGTTTCTTTTTCTCATTTCTATATATTGTTACTTTGTCATTTTTTCCCTGGTTTCTCCATTTTCAGTGCTTTACTCTTTGGGAATTTGGTTGTTGGGGGCAGGAAGGATGGCACACTTAAATCTTTAAAAATTTTTATTAGTGTCTTTGTACTACGTAAGAGTTACATTCATTATGTGGAATTGGTACATGTACATAACTCATCTCAAATCTTTCTTTCCTCTTTTCCTTCCACCTTTCCCCACTTTTAAACCAACATTAGATTTATTTATTTTTTAAATCTTTTTTTTTTTTGTACCAGGAATCAAAATCATGACCTTGTACTTGCTAGGCAGGCGCTTCTGCCGCAGAGCTAAATCCCTGGCTCTATTTTTAAAATCTTTATCAAGATACTGGAATCTGGCTGGGAGTGGTGGTACATGTTTGTAGTCCTAGCCTAAGAAGGCTGAAACAAGAAGGTTGCTGTGAAGTTGAGGCCAGCCTGGGCCACATCGTGAGTTCAAGCACAGTCTGAACTATATAGTGGGACCCAGTCTCCAAAAAACTTAAATCTTAGTAAATTGTCAAATGCTTCTTTCATTTCCCCTCAAATTGAGGCCTGATACGTGGGAGTAAGAACAACAACAATCTTTTTAGACATTTCAGTAGCACTGTGGAACGCAGGGCATGTCCAGGGTCGGCTTTAGCAGTGCCATTGGAGAACCTTTTAGAGCTTACAAACAAACAAACATCAGGCCACGGCACACATGCCATAGGTTTGCCACCACTGAGCTATGGGGAGGCCCAACAAGACAAGACCAAGAGGTCAGTAGAAGAGTCACCTAGGAGCTGCAGGGAGTGGGGCGGGGCCAGAGGCAGGAGCACAGTGTCTGGAGCAGAGAGCACCTAAGAGACAGGATGTGGCTGTGGACTGGGGGAGGCTGGGAAAGCCCAAGTTCATGCACACCCTAGGCCTCCTTCCCCACCACCGGGGCCCCTGCTGTCTCAAGAGCACAGTCTCTGAGTTCCAGAAGAGTCTTTAGCCTCATTTTCCTCTACTCGGTTTATAGCCCCTGGGTGGGTGTTCATCCTAGCTTCAGACCTCAGCCCTGACCTCTGGCCAGGGGAATTGGGAGGTATCTCAAACTTTGTTTCTTCCTAGGTGAATCAGTGATGAAAATTTATCTTAATTTTTAAAAAGGTTTAAAATATATTATGAAATCAGCTGGGCGTGGTGGTGCACTCCTGTAATCCCTGCACTCAGGAGGCTGAGGCAGGAAAATAGTGGCAAGTTTGAGACCAGCCTGGGTTACAAAGTGAGCTTGAGGCCAGCCTGAACTGCATAGAGAGACCCTGTCTCAAAGACCAGATATAGATATAGACATAGACATAGATATAGATATAGATATAGATATAGATACAGATACAGATACAGATATAGATATAGATATAGATATGGATATAGATACAGATAGATAATGAAATCATCATGCTAAACATTTGCAGATATTTTTTATTATTTTGATTTTTTAAGGATTTTTTCTGTAGTATCTGGACTCGAACTCAGGACCTTGCTCTTGCCAGGTGGGTGCTGCACTGCTAAGCCATCTCCCTGACCTCTTTTTAAAATCTTAATAAGTGAAAATGCAGCACGCATTGGCCATAGCACTAAAACAAGAGAAGTTTCATGTTAGATGGAAACTGTCCTGTGGATTCATTTTCAGCGTAGATTCCAAACACAGCATATTTTTCATCAAAGGGGCAACAAGAAGCCATGCACAAGCTTTTAACAATTGTCTGCAGTCTTCCAAGTTACAGAGCTTAGCTTCTAGAACAGAATAAAGATTGCCCTCTGAAAAGTCACCAAAGACAGTGGTCCTGGTTAGACAGAGCTCCAGTCTTAACTAGCTATGCCGAGTCATTAGCTAAAAACAATCCTCTAAGGCTAATCTGTTTTAAAATACTAAATTCACTGCCTGAGCAAAATGTGGGCCAAGACTAAGCTGATGGTGGTTCCCAGAGCTTGCTGCATGTTGGAATTACCTGGTGGCTTTAGCAAACACAGGTTCCTTGGACTGGGGATATAGCTGAGTGGTACAGCTATTGCCTAGCACATGTTAGATCATGAGTTCAACCCTCAGCACCACAAAATAAATAAAAATACTGATTGGCAATTGGCTATTTAGAAATAAAAATGTGCATCATGACTGTAGCTAATGCCTGAGGTATAAAAACTTCCACCATAGTTGAATATGAGCTACAAGAGGGAATCAGTGAGGCAGTGTCAAAGAGGTACATGTAAAATGATTCAGCCCACCAGAGCCTGCCACTCTCTTTCCATTTAGTAAACGAGGAGTGTGACCTAGTTATAAAGATAAAGCTCCCAGGCTAGGAATACAGCTTGGTGGCACAGTGCCTGCCTGGCAATTGCAAGGTCATGAGTTTGATTCCCGGTACCAAAAAAAAAAAAAAAAAAAAAAAAAAAAAAATGATCCTAACATATAGCAAAGTTGGGAACCACTAGGCCAAGAGGCCTCATCATAGGGTCCTGGAAGAGCAAAAACAAGTCATTTGTCTTCCAGTGATATTAGCAAACTTCCACAGAAGAGGAAATCACCAGCAGGAAGGTTGCTTAGTGGACGTGGTCTCAGCATGGATTGGATGCAGGGTGGAAACGAGATTTACAGGGGAGACTGTGTGACATCCAGAAGCCAATGTCCCTGTGTCTTTGCAACTGTCTGACTAACATTGCCTGACTAGAAATTCCTGAGGCTGCTGGGAACACTGAATTCTTGCTCCATAACACTCCTCCAGGGATATCAAGATCCTTTTATTGAAACTGTCTTTATTCTGACTGGGTGGCAAGTGCTTGATTTGCTTAATGCTGGATCCTTATCCCTTAGCTTAGTTGACTGCCCTTTAGTCATTTGGCTTGAAATGTACCTAAGCTTCTACAGGGGAGGTGAAGCAAGAGTGACACTGTCATCTTTGGATGGCTGGCTGGGCCCCACCTCTGCAGTTTTACAGTCCCTCTGCTCATTTCCAGCATGGTGCTTGTCACACGACCTCGCAGCCGGTCACTGTTGTTTTTAATACTCTAGGGGGGATTAACACTCTAGGAGCTCAGTGAGAAGACCAGGCCCCTATTTTAACTGTTCTGTGTCCCTGGTGCCCAGTGTTCATTCTTAAAATAAACCAGCCAGGTGTGATGGCACACACCTGGGATCCCAGCACTGTGAGCCTGAGTAGGAGGTCCCTAAGTTTAAGTTCAACCTGGGCAATTTATCAACTTCACAAGACCTTGTCTTAAAAAGAGAAAAGCAAAACAAAAACAAAATAACAAAAAAGAGTTGGAGATGTAGCTCAGTGGGAAGGTATTGTGTTCAATCTCCAGCACCCACTCGTGTGAAGTAAACCAAGGTCTCCAATCACACTAGAAAACATTTTGTCTTACTTTTTGAGACACAAGACACAATAATTCATGAATAGATTCTCATAGGTGTGTAACACCATGCCATGAGTGTTTAATTTTAAAAGACATAGCCAAATTATTTTTCATGGTGCTCATATCATTTTACATTCCCACAAGCAATGTTGGAGAGTTCTAATTCTCATCTTCACCACCCATAGAATTGCAGTCTTCTTAAATGTAGTCAGCCTTGTGGTTTTAATTTGTATTTTCCTTATTATTAATGATGGTAGCATCCTCTTTGGTCATACATATATTTTTGGGGGGTGGCAGGGTTTTGCTATACAGTTCAGGCTGGCCTTGAACTCACTTTATGGTCTGGGCTGGCCTTGTACTTTCAGTGATTCTCCTGACTCAGCCTCCCAAATTCTGGGATTACAGGGGTGTACCACCACACCTGGCCATTTGTATATATTCTTTTTTTTTTTAATTGGTACTGGGAATCGAACTCACGACCACCTGCTTGCAAGGCAGGTGTTTATGCCACTGAGCTAAATCCCCAGCCCCATTTGTATGTATTCTTTTGTGAAGTTTCTATTAAAATCCTTTATCCACTTTTAAAATTGAATGTAACTGTCCTTTTTACTGTCTAAATATAAGTTCTTTGTCAGACATCTAGATGTATAGATATTTGTCCCAGTCTGGGGGTGGCATTTTCATTTTCTTAATGAAAATGCTACTGTCCCTTTTTAGAACAGTAGTTTAACTCTGAGTAACTTATAACTTGTCAGTGTTTTCTTTTATGGTCGTGCTTTCATGTCCTAAGAAATCTTTAGCTATCTTAATGCTACAAGATGTTTTCTAATGTTTTTACCTTTTAATTTAAGATTATGATACATTTATTAGTTTATTGTGTGTGTGGCATGAGGTAAGAATAAAGGAATATTCCCACATTTAAATATCCAGTTTTTCCAGCATAATTTGTTGAAAAGATTACCTTTTTTCTATTAGATTACTTTAGCACCTTTGTTGAAAATCATTTGGTCAAATGTATATAGGTCCATTTCTGAAAACACTTTTCTGTTCTATCAAAGTGTAAGTCTATACCAATATCACATTATCTGGATTAATACAGTTTTGTAGTACCTTTTGAAATCAAGTAATTTAAATCCCCCAGCATTTCCCCCCAAAATTACTTTGGCTTTTCTGTATCATTTGCACTGCCATATAGATTTTAGAATCAGATTGTAATTTCTACCTCTCTTTCTCCCCCCAAAAAATCTTGTGGGCATTTTGATTTGTATTTCATTGTGTTTATAGATCAATTTGAAAATAATTAGCATCTTAACAATATTGAGACTTCCAGCCCAGGAACACAGTATATCTCTCCACTTGTTTGTTTTTGTTTTGGGAGATGCTGAGGGCCTTACACCTTACGCCTATCAGGTAAGTGTTCTGTCACTGAAGTATATTCTCAGGGGCCCTAGGTGAGTTTTCAAATTTTTTCCTGTGCAGTGACTTGTGTAGTTTTTAGTTACATTTCTGGAAGCATTTCAAAATTTCAAAATTATCATAAGTAGTAGTGCTTTTTAAACTGCATTTTCCAATGATCCATGTTGATATACAGACATATACTTTAGTTTTTCTTTCTTTCTTTTTTTTTTTTTTTTTTTTTTTTTGTCTTTTTCCTTTTTATCGGTACCAGGGATCGAACTCACGACTGCCTGCTTGCAAGGCAGGTGCTTATGCCGCTGAGCTAAATCCCCAGCCCCTAGTTTTTCTTTTAATATATTAGGTTTGTATTTTGTGGCCTTGCTAAATTTATTAATTCTAGTAGCTATTAGTTTTAGCAATTCTTGAAGATTTTCTAATCTTATTACTCTGTGAATAAAAGGTTTTGTTTCCTTCCACTATTTAGGTCTTCATAAAATTTTTCTTGACTTATCACACTGGCTAGGATTGCCAATAAACTGTTCAATAGGAGTAAACTGTTCTCAGTCCTAGGAAACAATTTTCTGTAATTCATCATGAAGTATGATGTTATGGGTAGGTTTTTCATAGATCTTTATCAATTTCCAGAAGTTTCCCTCTAGTTTTAAACTATAAGTACTATTAGTTCCAATTATTTATATTTCACCATGCTAAATGATACTTGGACTGTAATCCTGGGCTCTCTTTTCTCTAATAATATTATGTAGAGAGCATAGTTTTAGAGTCAAATAGTCTTGCACTCTGCCAAATCCTCTTATTTTCTGCTTCAAATTCCTTACTTGGAAAATGAGGATAATGACTCTTACTTTTCAAGATTATTGTGAATGATACTGGGTTTGTTTACATGTGTGATAGATGGTAGATATTTATTCAAAATAGTACTTTTCTCCATCCCTTATATTTTCTTAGTAATATATTTAGTAATATATACATATATATTACTTCATACTGACATTTATTTTGTTTGTCTAAGTTCACAATAGTTTTTTTTTTTGTTTTGTTTTAATGGTTATTAGTCATAAGTGAATATCAGAATCTCTTCTCTGGATGATACCTTCTCTGGGGATTGTAATAACATGCAATATCCAATCAGGTACTTGCCTCTGCTGACTTCAGGCTCCATGATTATTGCAAGGCTAGGGCTTCCTGGGATTAACATACTGTCCCGTCCACTACAAGAACAAATGCACTATTCCAAATGATACCCTAATTATATCATGTTCACTGCTTTTAATAGTATATCTAGAAAAATGATCCACAAGTCTTGGCTCCAAAGAATTTTTATTGTTAGTCCATACCTGTGTCTTCTTCAACATGGAATTCTCTAGCTCTGAACACAGCAGGAGTTGAGAGTACAAGACTAAAATGTATAAAAATGATGCTATGATTCTCAGAGCTGTGATTCCAAATGTCAGCCCCAAAGCGAGTGCCTGATAAAGTGTGTACCACAGATCTCTATAGAGCAAGAAACGTAAGGATGATTTGTGAGTTCTTCACAAAGCTAAATGTACTGTCCCATATTTTGAGATTGCATCTCTTCTGCCTTTTGGGTGTGAAATGTACCTATATTTGTTTTTGTTAATGATTATCTATCTTACTTGATATAAGTTGCAAAATTACCTTAGTCTCCTATATAGCAATAATTTTTAAGAAGTAACTAGCCTGAAAACTAGCCAAGAGATATTAGGATGCCTAGATTTGTGTTGAGGTAATACAGCGACTATGACATTTATTTATTTACTTATTGAGATACAGTCTCTATGTGCAGTTCAGGCTGGTCTTTAGCTCACCGTGGAGCCTAGACTGACCTGGAACTCATGACAATCCTCCTGCCTCAGCTTCCCAAGTGCTGAGATTATAGACATCCATCCCCACACCTGGTTTATGCCATTATTAAGTAGAGCAACCATGGACTCATGTAGGGTTACTTCTGAATTCCAGACTCTGTTATGCAGCCAGGGGGACTGTTGGCTTCTGTGACAAAAAACTGCAAGGGACTGAGTACACAGGGCCTGTGCTGCTCTAGCCGATTAAGATCAGCCTCTCCTAACCTGGAAAAGTATAATGATCAATTTTGTGGCTCAAAACTTGGGGAAGTTTTGGATGAGTTGGGGGTAAAAAAGACATCGAATACATACTGAGAGGGCTTACACCAACATGTTGAGTATTTAGGGGAACCTAGGGTTTGGGGAGAACCAATAGGGAACCTATTTGGGGGGGAATGTAGCTGCTAAATAGAAAGGATCAGACTGCTTTGCCTCTCTAGGATGTTTGCTTTCAGACAGAGTGATAACGGATAGAAGAGCGCTTTGCAAACTGTGAGCATCCCTGGCAGATTTAAGAAGACTCTTTCACTTTGCGGAGGGTTGAAAAGACAGCGATTCTAGACTCATGACATCGCTCCAGGCAATCCCCTCACTGAGAAGTGATGATGGAAACGTGCATGGCCTGCAGGCTAAATACTGTCAGGACATGTTATCACCAAATAAATCTGGACAATTCTATTTTTAATGTTATGCTCCCAAACCTAGTAACTAAGCAGAGAGGCTCAGTTCTAGTGAGATGCTGGGTGCAAAGCGAGGCCAAAGGTTCGCAAAAGGACAGCCGGGGTTGTGTCAGCTGCTTATGTCTCCAAGTTCTGAGTATATTTCTCAGACAGTATTTGGGCTTGCGTGATATGCTGGTGTAAATTCAGAAAACAGTTCTTCTGAAGACCCAGCATGAACAAAACCTGCAACCAACAACACATAATATTCATTGTCCAAAGATCTATGTTCTTAGAATACATTCAGGTCATAGTCACTTATTTAATGCACTGAGTTTTACCTGTGCAAGGGGAATATTTTAACTGCTTCCATGTATTATCTCATATAATGCTCCCAGAACCTGTATGAGCAAGGTGCTATCATTGTCTTCATTTCTGTTTGTTTCTTGGTGTTGGGGATCAAACCCCAGGCCTTTCACAAGCTAGTTAGGTACTCTGCTGGTGAGCTGTATCTTACCCCCATTGTCTTCTTTTTCATTCATTCATTCTTTTTTTTTTTTTTTTTGCAATACTGGGGATATGCTAGACTTGCTAATACTTGCATATGCTAGACAAGGCCCTGATCTACGTTCTCTGCCCTTTTTATTTTGAGTCAGGATCTTACTAAGTAGCTCAGGCTGGCCTTGAACTTGTGATCTTCCTACCCAGTCTCCCAAGTAGCTAAGATCACATGTTTGTGCCATGGTGCCTGGCTCCCGTCGCCTTCATTTTTAAAATGAAGAAGCTGAAGCATAGAACTAAGCATCTTACCTTGACTTTTATCTCAAGGTCATGTTTGTAATAAATGACAGAGGTTGGATTTGTACAGGGTTGCTTCGTCCCATGCCTCACCTCTACTGTACTTCAATTTTTACTAAATACAGAACTCTGTTACAAGCACTGGACTGATAAGCTAAAGGGAGTAATAAAACCAAATCTATGTCCTCAAAAGTGCTCAGTCTGAGGGGAAAAGGAAGCCAAGATAATTATAGCCTAATAAAATAAGTATTAAAATAGACATGCTTATCCCTCTGACTTTCTCCAGAGCATCCTTTACTGTCATCTAGCAAATTATGTATTTACTTGTTTACAATTTTAATATGTCTTCCTGCCCTGAAACTTTTAACTCCACGAGGCTAAATTTTTGTTTTGTTCACTATGTATTCCGGTACCTAGAAGCATTCCGGGGCAGGAAATATATTTAGGAATCAACTTCAAGGAACAGGAGTCGAAATAAAATCAAAATAAAGGCGAAATGTCACCAAATATCACAGGATTCTTCCTTGGTAATCTGGATTGACAGAATCCACATGGATTGGAGTGTGACGGAAAGCTCCTGGGAGTAGGAAAGACACCAGCTGTAACTCAGGCAATGGAGTTGCCCCTCGAGTGTCCCCAAGTTGCCTGCTGGGTTAGGTGTTTGTGCTTCTATGCTTAGGCCACGACTCCCCCAAGCTCCTCTGGCCACACGGAGCATTTGTTACTTTCCACAAACTTTTGCAAACCCTCACCCTTTCCTAGAGGGCTTTCCCCTGTTCCCCTCCTACCCTTTCCTCCTTTCTTTAATGCCTCTATTGTATCCTTCAAAACTCAGATCACTGTCACTTTTTTACGGAGATGTCCCACCTTGTGTTCCCATTGCACCCTCTCTGCTAGTGCTAGAAAAACACTGTTTTTCTTGTCCCTGGACCTGCACCAAAGCCTCCTTGAGAATTCAACCAGTATTTCGGGGACCAAGCACTGTGCCTGGCATGAGGATGACACCATATAAGACACAGTGTGCTTGCCTATAGCCTCGGTACTCAGGGGGCTGCGGCAGGAGGATGGCTTGAGGCCAGACATTCAGGGGCACCCCGGGTAGCACAGACAGACCTCATCTCTTAAGAGAAAAGAAAATGCTTAGATTTTACCTCCAGATTGGCCAAATGAAAAACAGTGTTAAAATTCAGCGTTGATTATGTTACAGGGAAGTGGCCACTCATGAATACTGATGGCCAGGTCTATAACTTTTTGTTTGTTTTTTGGAGACTGGGTCTTGCTATGTAGTTTAGGCTGGCTTTGAATTAACAATGTCACCCAGGTTGGCCTTGAACTCTTGCCTCGTGTTAACAGATGTGACCCACCGTGGCTGGCCAAGACTATAAATTCTTACAGCCGTTTTGGAGAGTGATTTGTTAATATTTTAAAAACATTAAAATATTTTTGATCCTAAAATTCTGAATCCTAATGAAAAACTCATAGATAAATGCAAAGCTGTAAATTCATTGTAGCACTCTTTACAAAAACAGAAAGAGCAAATGAAATGCCTAACCATAGGGGGTTGGTTATTTAAATCACAGAATAATTATGCTGGAGAAATTGGCTTTAAAGAAACATTGTAGAGATGTGGCTTTCAGAGCCTGCTCCCAAGGATTCCGGAGAAACTCCCTCAGGGTCCTCCTGGAAGGTAATGAGACCGGTAAATGTGGGGCTCACAGTCCCCCCTTTCCTGTCAATTGTAGATATTCAGGTTCTGAGTCCGGATCCATAACTATCATTGTAGAAAAATGTGTTTGAAGCCGGTAACTGGTCTTTAGATAAGTTGTTCAACTGAACTGGGCCCCGGTTTCTTGACCTATAAATTTTTTTTCTTGGTCTTGAGGAAAACAGTGAAAGTCTTTGCTAAATAAGGATCCTAGGAGGGAGGCTAAACTTCCACTGCAGGTACCAAGTGATCAAACCCGGGTCAGCCCTTGTGTTCCTCCCCTGCACAGATCTTCTTGGACAGCACCGCAGCAGCAGATTTCCTTCCGGACTGTCACGGACACATCGGAGCCCAGCGCTTTCCAGAGGTGACAAGGTTTTGTGTGTGAAGTTCTGTTTAAGGGAGCCCACACAGACAAAGCCATCCAGGACTCTGTACGGGCATGGCAGGGTGAGAATGTGTTATTAGCCCTGATTGCTGCGTCCTTTTTACCTTAGATTTACAAAAAATATTGCAAAGATAGTACAGCGTTTCCATCACTAACATTTACAATACTCTGGTACTAGGGATTGAGTCCAAGGACTTCACACTGAACTGCATTCCCAATCCTTTCCCTTTTTTATTTTTAGATAGACTGTAAGTCATTCAACTGCCCAGGCTGAACTCAAACTTTCGATGCTCTGTGTGAGTTTCTCAGAGTGCCAGGAATTGAACTCAGGACCTCCAGCTTGCCAGGCAGGTGCTGTACCAATGAGCTATGTCCCCAGCTCCTTTGATCACAACGAAGACACCACCAGCACATTAATGTTAACCAGACTTTACACTGTCACCTTTCACCGATTTCTTTCTAATTCCTTTCCTGCTCCAGAACTTCACTCAGGATCCCACGTTACATTTAGTTGTTATGTCACTTCAGCTTCTTCTGGTCTGTGGCAGACTCTCGGACTTATCTTGTGTTTGTGACCTTAAGGGTTTTGAGTGGTACTGGTAACATAGAATGTCCCTTGATTGGGCTTGGTCTGTTGTTTTCTCATGGTTAGGTTGGGGCTGTGTGGCTTTGGTGGAAAGGGAATTCTTATCCTACCCTGTCTCGGAGGCCTGCAGTCAAGATGCCTTCTTTCTGTATATGTTGGTCTTGATCACCTGGTAGGGTACGGCCCACCATGTTTCTCCATGGCAGTGTGCACCATCTACCTCCTCCCAGAACAGTAGGCTTTGGAAGTTAATCAGTGAGCGGGGCCCACACTCAGGGAGGGAAGATATTATTCCTTTCTTTTTGATGTAGCTCCCTGATTAATCAAGGTGTCTCCCATGGGAACAATGGCACTTTGGTATCCACTCTGAGACAGGTTGCTGAGGGCTTATGAATGGGACTTTCCAGGACGGCGCTATGTAAAAGTCTTTAGGGACAAGGCTCAGTCATTTGGGTTTCAACCTTCCTTCTTGGCTCCCTGCTTTTATTCTTTCTTTCTAACTCCCTTCCTCCTTTTGTTGTTTGTTTTATAGCTGCCTGAGCCTAAAAGAGCTCTAAGGAATCATAAATTCTCAGCAGCCAAGTCTGGGTCCTCTTTTTGTATTTTGCCCCCACCCCTATATATCTGGTAGGGCTCAGGGAATATTTATTGCCTGAGGATTTTAAAACTTGGAATTACTCATTTTTTCAATGGCAAGAATCTCCAAGTCTGTACGTTGGCACAGCTAGCACCGTTTTTAAAAAAATGACATTGATGCATACTCACTTAATTGTATTAATGTGCCTATCTCAGCTACTTCCTTTGACTACATGGACAAGCTCATGGTACAAAGCATGTGACTCTAATATTTAAAAAAATAAGCTATACCTTCAGGAACTATGCTGATGCATTTGTTGCGAGTATTAGATGAGATGACACAGAGCATTTTATCTGGTACCTGGCACATAGTTAACACTTGATGAATATAAACTGTTGTTACCAGTTTTTTGCTTAAAATTTTTTTTTCTTGGCATTTGTCAAGTTATAGCATTATCCTGAGGCTTGAATGGATAGTAGGCCTAAGGAGATGAAGGGGAGGGGAATTTTACGATACATCAAAATTTGAATACAAGAACCTTATTTCTCACAAAGGAAAAAGCACTAGAAAGACAGTAATTAAGAACAGAACAACAATGTGCATCTGAAAGTGGTGTTAAAAGTATCTAGGAAAGGTCAGCTGGACCTAACCTTGCATTTCATTTTGGTTATTAAAAATATTTAATGAAAATGTACTATAAGTCAAGCATTGAGTTAGATGTTAGGGACACGAGCGTAAAAAACAGGTTTGGTTCTTGCCCTAATGGACTTCACTGTTACTGGGGACACAGCAGTTAATAAAGAATAAATGAATGTGTAATTACAAATTATGATAAACTGTACCCATGTTATTCAAATCAAATTCCTTTTTCCCTTTTGCTTTGTCCAGTGTTTTCTATTTCTGCAAATGGTATTACCATCCAGCAGTTACTAAGGTCAAATACTTCGACGTGATCTTTGATTGAGCTATTTTTCATACCCCAGACAAGCCTATCTTTTGGCTCCACTTGAAAGGTATCCTTATTCCAACCTCTTCTTGCCATTCCTAAGACTGTCCTATTGTCCAAATCACCATCTTTTACCAAAAATACTCAATACATCTTCCTGCTTTCACTTCTCTTTCCTCTATAAAGTCTTTTCATACACAAGTAAGAATGGTCTTTTAGCCACCCCAATCCATATATGATCTTGGATTTGACAATGTACTCTTAGATAGGACACAAAAAAGCATGAGCAATAAAAGAAAAAAATGGATAAGTCAAATTTCACAAAAATTAAAAATTTTTGATTATCAAAAGGTGTTATTAAGAAAGATGTTATTAAGAAAGCGGAAGTAATTTACAAAATGGTTAAAAATATTTGTAAATTATATGTCTAGTACAGAATATATAAAAAACTCTTACAATTCAACAATAAAAAGATAATTTAAAATTGGGCAAAAGTCAAACAAGATGGTGCATGTCTGTAATCCCAGCACTTGGGAGGCTGAGGCAGGAGGATTGCATGAATTTGAGGCCAGCCTGAGCTACAAAGTGAGTTCAAGGCCAACCTGAACTGCATGGCAAGACCCTGTCTCAAAAAGACAACACAAGCCCTCCCCTGAGCCAGCCTACACCATGGGGGTCAGGAAGAGGCTCAGCAAGAAGCCAACCATGCCTTCTCATGAGCTCTCGTACACTTACTGGGACACCGGAAGAGTGTATGCCCCACTTGTAAGCAACTGGCTGTTTCAGAGGAACTCAGGGTAAGAGATAGCAACCAAGGTCAAAGGCATAGCTTAATGCTTGTGTTTTTTGATTGACTCTGCAGGCCTGGGGCTGATGGTCTGGGCATCTGCTTGGAGGATGGCAGTGTGCACTGTGCCACCTGTGGGGGATTTCCTCCTGTCTTGTTTTTGAAATCCAATGTCTTGTTCCATTTTACTGTTTCGTTTTATTCCTGTGACTGACAACCTGAGCAACTATTTTGAGGATAACAATATGCAGTATAACAAATATTGTTAAATTCCTATCATCTCATTTTGAAAAAAAAAAAAAAAAAAGACAACACAACACAAAACAAACCATGGGCAAAGCACTTGAACAGGCATTTCTCCAGAGAAGATACACAAGTGACCATCAAATACATGAAAAGATGCTCAACATTTTTAGTCATTACAGAAATGCCAATCAAAACCTCAAGGTACCCCCCTCACACCTCAGTAAGATGATTTTTTTTTAAAAGCAGATAACAAGGATGTGTGGGGAAAATCCTCTTACATTGCTGGTGGGACTGTAAATGGTTTAGTCAGTGATTCTTCAAAAAGTTAAGCAGAATTATATAACCCAGCAATTTCACTGCAAGGTAAATTATCCAAAAGCATTGAAAACTGACACTCAGACAATCCATATGCATGCGTGTTCACAGTAGCACTGTTCACAATAAATCAGCAGAAGAACAGATGAATAATTGTACATATATATAATAGAACATTATTCTGTCATAAAAAGGCATGAAATATTGATAAATGCTGCAATCTGTATGAATCTTGAAAATGGTAAGTGGAAGAAACCAGGCACAAAAACTTGTATATTGCATGATTTGGTTTATATAAAATATTTGGAACTGACAAATCCATACAGGCAAAATGAGGAGTGGCAGTTGCCAGTGGCTTGGGGAGAGAAGAATAATGAACAACTGCTTTTTTTTTTTTTTTGTCTCTTCAGGACAAAGCTTCACTGGTGCAGTTCAGGCTGGCCTTGAATTTACTTTGTAGCCCAGGGATCTCATGACTCAGTCTCCCAAGTGTTGGGATTATAGGTGGATGCTGCCACATTCAGCCTTGAGCAAGTGCTTAATCAGCAGGAACTTTCCTTTTGGGGTGACTCAACACTTTGGAAGTAGAGATAGTGATTGCACAATTTTGGAGATGTTGTATATATCACTGAGTTGCTCATTTTATTTTTTAAAATTATTTATTTATTGTCTTTTTGAGACAGGGTCTCCTTATACAGTTCAGGCTGGCATAGGGCTCACTTTGTAGCCCAGGCCGGTTTTGAATTTGTAATGATCCTCCTGCCTCGGCCTCCCAAGTGCTGGAATTACAGGAGTGCATCACCATGCCTGGCTTGAATCATTTACTTAAAAAAAAATTTTTTTTTGTATGTGGAATCAAACTCAGGACCTTGTGCTTGCTAGGCAAGTACTTATGCTACTGAGCTATATTCCCGGTTAAAATGTTTGTTTTTATGATATATGAATTTCATCTCAAAAACGTTCTCTTTAAAAATGGCTAGTTTGGACCATATTAGGCAAGGCCTGGAGCTCATGCTTCATGGGTGTCAAATAACAGTCATCCCAGTCCAACGATTCTCAGGGTTAGAAGCAGGGTTTTGTGGGAGCTGAACGGACAGTGAGCCAAAACCACTCACGGAACTTTTCTGAACTTTGAGGTTGACGTGCTCCCCTCAGCCCCACATACATTAGCATAAGTACTGTAGACAAACTCTGCGGTCAAGTCTGAAGAGCTTTCTCTTTCTGTCCCAGTCCTGTGAGTAGTACTATCATGTACTTTAAGAAGTTGCTGATTCTGGGTAGAAACTTGCCATACATAGACCTTTATCACAGAAACCGTGCCTTCATCTGTGGAGCCTGAGCTCAGCTGCCTTTGTGTTCCCACTGGGGACTGGGAAAGAAGGGGACTGCAGAAAGCAGGAGCTACAAGGCAGAAAGAGTCTTTGTCCCCGCTGACTATGCCATTCCTCCACCTCTGCAGCAAGGGAGGTTGCCCACGCTGCTTTGTTCTGTTTCTTTGAGACAAATTCTCACTCTGTAGCCTGGGCTGGTCTCCGGCTCACAGTGATTCTCTTGCCTCAGTCTCCAAAGTTCTGGGATGACAGGTGTGCACCACAGCACCTGGTAACGCTCAAGATTTTTAGAAACTGAAAGGATGAATGAATTCACCATCGCTTTTGTGTAGCCACGGAAGGTAGAGCATACCCGAAATCCCACCCAGCACTTGAGGGCCTGAGGCAAGAGGATCACTGTTTAAGGACAGCCGGAACTCTGTAGAGAAGCCCTATCTCAAAAACAAACAAACTCCAGCCCAAACTAAATAAAAAGCACTTTGGTCACGTAGATGTAAAGACAAAGATTGAATGGGTTTTACAAATGGTCAGAACCCAAATCACTTGCATTCTGGGTGGGTAAGGTCAGAATGCAATGCCAACTTCAAATTCTCCAACCGTAGACAGTGGTGCTTATCCATCGAGATACTCTCTGCTATGGGAGACGTGGATATAGGAGGAAAGAGAACGGTATCACTGCTGGCGTGCTAATAACACTGAATTACCCACTTGATTTTTTTGAGTCTGGAAAGCAATCACATATGAGTGGTTTTTAGCAATGGAATGTTAAGTCTGTCTTTATGTCAGAGAGTCATTTCAGAACAATCCACTAGTGCTTTTTATTTCCTTTTTTATGACAGTAAGAACATCCCTCAAAGCAAAGACTACACTGAGAACTTCACCCTGACCCGTGGCCAAATCAATACAGCCTGGTGTGATTAAGTTTTTCAGAGTTGCAGCTTCCCAAAAGGAAGTGAGTCTTTGGCAGACATGGGCAGGTGTGGCAGCCTTCCGTGAAGCCAAGCAAAACTCAGGGAGGGGTTTGTTTTCTGCTGAGTTTTGTCCTTAACAGACTGTTTACACTGACTAGATGTGGTGTATAGAAATCGTTTGTTTGTCCTAAACAAAATATATTTTTAAATTTTAATTTGAGCCAATATTTAGAAATATTTATAGTACTTCTATAGAAATAGTACATATAGAAATAGTATTTATATATATATGTGTGTGTGTGTATGTACAATACACAATGAATATACCATTGCTACCTACTAATTTCATTTTATTTTTTCTCTTTAAAATAAAATAGATTAAAAAAAAAAGAAAGAAATAGCTCGCCCCTTCCCACCCTGAAATCGTAAGCTCTGGTAACGCCTGCATTTCTGCACGGTGGGAATGGACTGGAAACTGAGACGCGGCATCTCTGTGCACACAGTTCATCTTGGCTCCCGCCACTCCATGGCACGTGAATGTGCACTTGTACTCAAGGCCTCTCTTAGTGTGCAAGTTGGCACAAATGTGTCCCAGACCCCTCCGACCACTCTACTGCAAACAAAAGAGGAAGAAGCACTGGATGTCTCTCCAGAAAAGTCCAAAG
The DNA here is from genome assembly GCF_034190915.1 of Cavia porcellus. Taxonomy (NCBI): domain Eukaryota; kingdom Metazoa; phylum Chordata; class Mammalia; order Rodentia; family Caviidae; genus Cavia; species Cavia porcellus. Next base: position 80,650,216 of record NW_026947489.1, read on the forward strand.
AGAACCTACAGCCTCCCTGTGTGTGCGACAGGATGAACATAGGAAAAGTTCTCCAAGATGCATTAGAAGACCTTCAGAAAGGGGCACCAGATAGTGGAGGAGGTGGTAACGGTGCTGTAATAACGCCCAAGGGGTTAGCACTGACCTCTGAGGAAACAATGACTCCTTCAATGAATTCGTTTCTAGGCAGACTGGATAGTCCCACTGTCATGTTGCTGAGGTTTTGGGGTTCCTGGAATTGATAAAGATCACTACCCCTGATTTTTTTCATTTTATTAATTTTTCTTTTTCATCAGAAAAAGAAATGCATTTTATTTCAAAGAGAAAAAAATTCAAAATTCAAACTTCAAAACACTAATTAGGGGGTAACAATGGTATATATATATATGTAGTATATTATGTGTATATATATAGTATATTATATATGTGTGTATGTAAATATACATATTGTTTCTTTAAGCTCCTCGTACTGGTAAAAAAATATATTGTTTATAAATGTGTGTCTGATTTATTTCACTTATGAATATTGTCTCAAGGTGCATCCATTTAACTATAAAAGTCTTGAGTTTATCCTTCTTTATAGCTGAATAGTACTCCATTATGTAAAAATACCACGTCTTTTTTATCCATTCCTCAGTCGGTGGGCATTTATGTTGTTTCCAAGATCTGGCTATTACAAATTCTGCTACTACAAGCATGGGTGCACATATATCATGGTGATATGATGTTTTTAATTCTTCTGGGAAGACACCCAGAAGGGAAATAACTGGGTCAAATGGAACTTCAATCCTAGTTTATTGAGGAATCTCCACACTGATTTCCACAGTGGTTACACCAGTCTACACTCCCACCAACAGTGGAGAAGTGTTCCTTTTCCCCCATAACCCCTCCAGCATTCATTATTGGTTGGTTTCTTGATACTAGCCATTCTTCCAGGGTGGGGTTGGAATCTCAGTGTTGTTTTAATTTGCATTTCTTAAATGACCAGTGATGTTGAGCATTTTTTCATGTATTTATTTGCTGCTTGTATTTCTTCACCTGAGAAATGTGTGTTCATCTCAGATGCCCTTTTTTGGATTGGGTTTTTAAATCTGGGAGGACTGATTTTTTGAGCCCTATGTTCTTGATAGTAATCCTTTGAGAAACAGCTGGCAAACATTTTCTCCCACATTGTGGGTTGTCTCTTCACTCTGGTGGTGGTTTCTCTTGCTGTGCAAAAGCTTTTCAACAAGATGAGATCCCAGTTGTTGATTCTTTGTGATAATTCTGTGCAATTGCAGTTTTGTTTATAAAGTCTTTGCCTACACCAATGTCTCCAAGGGTTTTACCTGCCCTATCTTCCAGCAGATTTAATGTTTCTGTTTTAATATTTAGGTTTTGATCCATTCTGAATTTAGTCCAGTGCATGGTGAAAGGTACAGGCCCAACTTTAATCTTTGCTTGTGCAGGACCAGTTTTTCCAGCACCATTTATTAAAGGGGTTATGTTTCTTCCAGTGAATGTGTTTGGCACTTTTGTCAAAGATAAGGTGGCTATGGGCCGGGGATTTAGCTCAGTGGCCTAAGTGCCTGCCTGGCAAGCACAAGGTTATGAGCTCAATCTCTGGTACTGCAAAAAAAAAAAAAAAAAAAAAAAAAAAAAGGTTAAGGTGGCTAAGTATGTCTGGAGTTGTTTCCACATCTTCTAATTTGTTCCACTGATCTTTGGGTCTGTCTTTTGTTTTTTTCTTTGGCCAGTACCATGCCGTTTTTATCACAGTAGCTTTATAGTATAATTTCAAGTAAGGGATTGTGATGTGCCCATTTTGCTTTTGCTGCCCAGGATTGCCTTAGCTATTTACCATTCCTGATTGAAAATCACTTATCTATCCACTTTTCTAAGTGCTGTGCAATCACTTTTTGGGCATTCTATTTCTTTCTTCAAATTTTGCCTCAGCTCTGAGCCCCTGAGGATTATTTTATAAGTAAAATCAGAGGGGGAAGCTCTGAGGCTTATAAAGGCTGCCCAAACAATGGTCTCCAAATCTGTGCATCAGAACTGCTTAGAAATTTTTAATAATTCAGATTTCAAGATTGTCTTTCATAACTGCTGCGTTTGAATGTTTGCCGAGTCCCAGTATCTGTATTCTTCACATGCTCCCTAAGTGATACCAATGCAGCCACCCCAGCTTGGACCAGTGCTTCTAAGACAACTTTGCAGAGGTTTGTTTCTACCGTGGAGGGTGCTCTCGAACCTTTCACATCCATACTGGAACCAGAATCTCCACATCTAACCTTCAGGTGCTACTATACCTGCAAAGCCTTTGCCTATTGGGTTCCCGGTGCTTACCACCCTATGTGGAAACTGAGTGGTGGGTAAGTCTGGGCCCCTTCTCAAGGGTCAACATCCCCATCCATGAGTGATGACAGTAAAACCTGCCTCCCAGGACTTCTGTCAGGATGCCTTGAGACAACATTTGTAAAGCACCTGATGGAGACTGGTACATATGTAAATGCTAGCTCACTTTCTCAGCCTCCTAGAAGGGAGGTCAACTGAGCATTCTTTTGTTTTCAGTTGAGTATTTCTGGGATTCTCCATTGAGATCTTCCATCAGGCACCGTACTACTAGAGTTCTATGTCAACTCAGGACCCAGCTCCAATTAAAGGAGCTGCAAAATCAACTTGCTGCTCTTTCTTTTTGTCTTTTTTTGAGACAGAGTCTTGCTATGCAGTTCAGGCTGGCCTTGAGCTCACTTTATAGCTCAGGCTGGTCTCGAACTCGCAGTGATCCTCCTGCCTCAGCCTCCTGAGTGCTGGTATCACAGGCGTGTCTACCATGTCTGGCTTTGGCTTGCTGCTTTTGATATTCTTAGTCTATATGTCAAAATTTTAAAGCCTACTGTAATTGTTTAAGTACATATTCTTCACTTTGACTCCTTTAAACGGAAAAAACCCCACTCCCTAACAATATCAGATATTATCTTCTCTTTCCATTATCCGTGTTTGTTTCTAAGAGAGAAGATAAAGGAGAGAAATTTAAACTACATAGTCTCAAAATAAGACTGTACACCAAGCCCCACCCCAAATGTGTCCTTAATCCCTTGATAATTTGTAAAAAGCTGAGGCAGCTGCATAAGCATTTTCCTAAGACATGGAGAATAAAGTCAGAGGGAATAAAACTACAAGCAATATTAATTCCAACCCAGTAGGGGCTCATTTAAAACTTTAAAAAGTTATACTGTTTGCAAAACATAAAGTTTATGTCATAATCTGCCTCAGTAGGTAACTGTGTAACGTTTCCTCAGATGATGAAGTCTGTCACACAAGTTTACATACCTGAAAAAGTTTTTAAAAAGTGTTGCCTAATCTGCCTTTTTTTTAATTAACTTTTTTTTTTAGACAGTGTCTCCCTGTGGAGTTCAGGTTGGTCTTGAACTTGCTATGTAACCCAGGTTGGCCTCACACTTGTGGTGACCCTCCTGCTTCAGCTCTGCAAATGCTGGGACTAGAGATGCGCACCGCCATGTCCAGTTTACCACACCTATGGATGTTAGCCCAAGTACTTAAAGCCATGGGGGATGGAAGGCTCCAAGAAAGGCAGAGAAATCCTGATCAGAACCACGGGCAGAGCCAGGTTCTGGAATTAGAATTAAGGAAATCAGGAGGAAGGAGCTGTCCACGTACTTGGTGCTGATGACCCCAGCAGGTTACCTAGTGAGGCTGCAGACAGAAGTGGTGTATTAGACAATCTTGGGGTCATGGGAGAGCCTCGTAGTAAATTTATATATCTCTAATGGGATGAGGGTATTCCTAGGTCAGGTTAGAATGCATTTGGATCAGGTAAGGCTGTCAAAGCTTGCTATCTTTGCTCTGCCCACATGTGTGGCAAGACTCACAAACACACCAGGAAGTGAGGCTATCACACCTCTAGACTGTCACAAAGGACACACAGTATAACACAGACACTGAGTAAGCACCCAACCACTTCTTTTAGGGTCTTACTTCCAATCACTCATTTTAATCTTAAAAGACAAGCATCACTACTCTTCTTTGAGACTGGGAGACCCAGGACTCAGGAAGGTTAAATAAATGTATTTAATGTTTCTTTCACACCTAAGAAGTGGTGTCATTCTCCCTGAAGCTCAGCTTCTCTTTGTGAATCTGTCTAACTGCCAAACTGCATTCATTTTATCAAGGTGAAGTTTACCTAGTGCTGAAGCCAAGATCTGGGCAGAACCAGGCCTATTGGAAGGGAAGGAGGGGGGATATGGAGAACTGCACTCTGGAAGCAGGTATTCAGCTCACAGTCTGGGGCACCATGTTAGCCCCATTGCCTCTCTTCTTTCTGAGGAAAGCACTGCTTACCTTTTTCACACCAAATGACAGTCACTAACCAGATGCTTATCAGTGAGATCAACTAACAATAAATGGAGTTGATCTCAACTCTAACACCTTTTCCCCTACAGGGAGCACTGTGGAAATTTAATACGTCCCTAATGAACCAACCCCTCACATTGTTCTTTCCTCTGATTTACTCTGTCTCAGCTGTTTTTCTAAACCAAACGGTAAATGTGAAATCCATATTTGACAGTGTTTTCACTCTTGTCCACCTTATCTTCCTAAGACCCACTGCTCCGTGTCACCTTCATGGATCTTTTTTTAAATTGTCACCAGGAATGGAACTCACGACTGCGCGCTTGCCAGGCAGGCGCTTATGCCGCTGAACTAAATCCCCAGCCCATACCTTCATGGATCTTTTCGTGTTTGCCATTTCTACTACCACTACTTTGATTCAGCTCATCATTGTCTCCTGCTTAATCTGTTGCACTAGATTCCAAATGGTCTTTCAGTTTTGTCTCCCAAAAGCCTGTCAGAGTGATCTAAAGTGCAAATCTGACCATGTTCTTCCCTTACATCTAACGTAGTGAACATTTTATGGTGCTTAAGGGTGAGAGCTTTGGGGCCAAACTACCTGGTTTTGAATTCTAGCTCTACTATTCATGTTTAGCCCTGAACATGCTACTGCTTAACTCTCTGGTCTCTGTGTCTGTAAAATGTGAGAGATAACTCAATGGTGGCTTCTTCAAAAGTTGCACCAAAAACTAAATACAATAGTATTAATCACTGTCTTTTCTGGTCCCTTTTATAGCAAAACTCTTGGAAAAAATTGTAAACATGAATTCAATTTATTCCTTTCTTTTGTCTTTTCTTTTTTTACTAGAAGCCTTTTTTTTTTGTCTTTTTGACAGAATCTCTATGCAGTTCAGGCTGGCCTTGAGCTCACTTTGTAGTCCAGGCTGGTCTTGAGCTCGAGACGATCCTCCTGCCTCAGCCTTCCGAGTGCTGGGATTACTGGCATGAGCCACCACATCTGGCTCAGAAATCTTTTTATTAAAATTTCAAACATACACAGAAGAGAAGTGGTTTGATATATTCCCAAGCACCCATCACTCAATTTTCAATAATTATCAATGTATGGCCAGTCTTGTTTTATCTTCTGGATCATTCTTCTTGATTATTTCATAACAAATTCCAGACATGGAATGGCCAGGCATGGTGGTGCCCGTTTGCAATCTCACCACTCAGGAAGCTTAGGCAAGAGGCTCGATGCAAATTCAAGGCCAGCCTGGGCTACCTAGTGAGTTCAAGATCAGCCTGAACTACACAGCAAGACCCTGCCTCAAAAAACCCAAAACCCAAACCAAACCAAATAAACAAGCAAACAAACAAAATCCCACCCCAAACAAATTACAGACATCTAATTTCATCTTTACCTCTAAAAGAAACTACAAAAAAAGACAATACTAGCCAGGCATGATGGTGCACTCTTGTAATCCCCAGCACTCAGGCTGCTGAGGCAGGAGGATCATTTCAAGTTCAAGACCAGCTTGGGCTACAACGTGAGCCAAGGGCCAGCCTGAACTGTGTAGCGAGACCCTGTCTCAAAAACAAAAACAAAAACAAAAAACAAACAAACATAAAAAACCTAAACAAACCAAAAAAAGAGACAATACTATATTACACCCAACAATAACAAACATTTCTCTATATAATCAACATCTCAGTTGATCTTATTCTACTTCTTGTATTGGATGGAATTTGAACCCAGGACCACGCATGCTAAGAATATACAGGTTTTTAATTATTTCAAATTTCAGTTTGTTTGTATGACTCAAGATATAAGTAATTTGGTTTAATTTTAATTTTTTTTTTTTGATGCCGGGGATCAAACCCAGGGCTTTATGCATGAGCAGTAAGAGCTCTACCTCTGAGATGCGTTCTCAGCCCTCTTACTTTTTTAAATTCACTTTTAAATATTTTCAAATCTAGGCTTCTCTCCCCATCGCCCTCCCCATTTTTACAATGATTTTGTGGAGGGAATCAAGTAGCTTTTCCTGTAGCGTTTCTCACGGACTGAGTTTTCTCGTTGTATCCTCTAACTGCATTACTAAATGGGTTCCTCTCTGTGGTTTTGGCGAGTTGACAGATGGGTACACAGGCTTACCAAGAATGTGGATTCCTTTTTATCTGGGACCATGTGCTGTCTTATCATAATGCCACTGCTGGGCATGGTAGCGATTCACTCATTCTTTAGGAGCTGCAAAATGGTGATTCTCTAGTGTTCCTTTTTTTTTTTTTTTTGTCTTTCTGAGACACGGTCTCACTATACAGTTCAAATTGGCCTTGAGTTCACTTTGTAGCCCAGGTTGGTCTCAGATTCGCAACCATCTCCCTGTCTCAGCCTCCCAAGTGCTTGAATTACAGGAGTGCGCCACCACACCTGGCTTTGTTCCTCCTTATTTTCTTTTGTATTTTTGAGGCAGAGTCTCACTATATAGTGCAGGCTGGCCTTGGACTCACTTCATAACCCAGGCTGGCCTCAAACTCACGATGATTCTCCTGCCTCAGCCTCCTGAGTGCTGGGTTTACAAGGGAGGCCACCACGCCTGACCTGAACACTGTTTTTATCAGAGGAAACTTCTCCTCATTAACTAGTTGGTTACTTTGAGCAATTTTATTTTCTCCATTTGTTTAATATTTTTCAAAATATGAGTTTATGCATTCCCATTTTCTCTTAAGTCTACTCCAATCAGATTTCACTCCACCAAACCACTCAGTCTACTTCCGTTGAGATACCTATGAACTCCGTGTGGCTAAGCTCAAAGTGAGCTCTCATTCCTCATACAGCTTTTTTTTTTTTTTTGTACTGGAAATTGAACTCAAGACACTGCGCTTGCCAGGCAGGTACTGAGCTACATCCCCAGCCCTGTCATCAGCCTCTAACATGAGCGTTAACCTCTCCTTTCTGAAATATTCATTCGGTTCTGAGGACGATACCTTCTCCTGGCTTTCATCTTATCGCACTGACCTTTCCCTTTCAGTCTCCTTTGCTGATTCATTATCACCACTCCAAATTTTTATCTTAGAGAGCTGTCTTTAACCTTTTTATTTCCCTACATATTCAAGCTCTTTGGAGACCTCGTTCAATTTGATTATTTAAAAATACCATTTCTGGGGCTGGGGATTTAGCTCAGCGGCATAAGCGCCGGCCTTGAAAGCAGGCAGTCGTGAGTTCAATCCCTGGTACCGATAAAAACGAAAAAGCCAAAAAAAAAAAAAAAAAAATACCATTTCTGAGCTGGGCGTGGCCTATAATCCCAGCATTTGGGAGGCTGAGGCAGGAGGATCCTTGTGAGTTCAAGGCCAGTTTGGGCTGCAAAGTGAGTTGAAGACCAACTTGAACTGCATAATGAGAACTTGTCTCAAAAAGACAAAAAAATATAATATATATAATATATATCATATATATATAATTTTTATTCATCCATTCTGGGGCTAAAAATCTGGGCCTTTACACTGAGTTACATTCTCAGTTCTACTTATTTACTTAGCGGGAAAGATTTGCTGATTTGCCCAGTCAGGACTTGAACTTGGGATCCAGCCAGCTCAGACTTCCAAAGTGTGGGGAAGTGTGTGCAGTCTGACCCATTCTACTATATAGTCTCCAACGACCATATTTACAGCTCTCTACTTAATATCCCCAACCACAAGGCTGTACTTCTCACACTTAAACTGTGTGAAACCTAACTCCCAGGCTTTTCCTGAAACCAGCTTCCTTCACACTCTTCTGTTGCAGTTAATGGCAACGTTCTTCCAGTTGCTTGGGCCCAAATGTTTGGAGTAACTCTGAGGCATTTTTGTCTCTCAAATTCCAAATGTAATTTGTGACCAAGTGTGTTAATTCTCCCTCCACAATACACCCAGCTTCGTGTCACTTCCCACACCTCCCACTGGTAGGGCATCTCCCCCTGCATCACTGCACTAGCTTCTGTCTGCCTGGCCTTGATCTTCAGATTCCGGTGGCATCACTACTGTTCACAATTTGAGACCCAGTCACCCTTCTGCACACACGGTCAGAGCATCCTGTGAAAATGTCAGATCACAGCACTTTCCTCCTTCAACAGAAATGAGCTGGTACCAGCCAGCCCCTTATTAATGGCCACTTCTTTTGTTGTTGTTTTAAACAGCGTTTCACTATGTATCCCAGGTTGGCCCCAATTCGAGATTTTCCTTCTTCAGTCTCCAGGTGCTGGGATTGCACCCTGCTAATGGTCATGTTTTACCTCAATTTGAACGCCTGAGTTATATCCAGGAAAGTTTTCCTCTCCACTCTGAGCTGTTTCTAAGAGTTGTGTTTTGGCTTAGTGTCTTCTCTGCAGGAAATTCTCTCTTCCTCTTCTCCATTTTCGTTTACACAGCTGATGCTAAGCTCCACTCCTGGGTCAGGTCCTCCCCTGGGTGCTCATTACCTCTGTCCTCTCCCTCCGTCAGGCACAGTTCTTCCAAGGTGTGTCTGAGACTGTGGCTGAACTTCATTCGGAGACCCAGAACTTTCTGTTACAGGCTTCTCAGTGTAACTGTGCCGCGAACCGGTCAAGCTACCCATTTTGCCAAGGGCGCTTCCCTCCCTAATCTGAGGCCTTTGAGTTGAACATTTGCACTTCCTGCCTCTCGTCTCTTCTCCGGAGCCAGTTTGATTGCTCTGCCTTAGTCCTCACAGTCCCAGTAGGACAGGGAATTTCCTGCTATGGGGGATCCAGATACTAATCCTAATTGTGTAAGCAGACCATGCTGGAATCAGAATGCAGCTCCATCAGCATAGGAACCTTTTGTGTGATTTCATTGAATCTCTTTCAGCCTCGGTGTCTTCATTTGCGAAATGGGAGTGTCCCAGTGGGCAGGACTCCAAGGAGGTTTAAATAAAGCATGTCCAGCCCAAAGGAGGAAAGGAGGGAGGGAGGGAAGGCGCAGCTCAGTGGCACAGTGTGTATTTCCTGTGTGAAAGGCCTGGGCTTCACAAAGGCCAAGTCAAGGGAGGAGCTCAGAAAAATGTTTTCTCCGCTTCCTGCCAGGTGTGTTTAGCTACTGGCATGGAGCATTCATCTGAATTCCCTGGTTTCCGTGCCACCGTGAGCAATTTTAAGTTGCTCTGTCCCCAGCTTGTGTGATGCTGGTCCTGCCTCTCTGTTAGTCTCCATCTCCCTCCTAGGTCCTCCTGGTTTCAGAGAGAGGGCAGGGAAAGAATCATTGTTTTGGTTCAAGTGTGATAAACAGTGACTGACAGTCCTGAAAAAGACGCTGTTGAATGAAGAGGGAAAAGCCTCTAATTATTCCCCTGACCTGTCTGTTATCCCGTCTGTTCAATTCAGTCTCTGACAACTGCTTTTCCTCCCTGCGTTAGCTGCTTAGGAATAAATTATTTGGAAGAAATGTGTTTCCAAATAAATTTGTTAAGGCTAAAATGTTGACATTTGGGAAATTCTCTATATTCTAAACCTGAGCTCTCCCATTCTCCGCTAGGGATGGCTCTTGGGGGAAACGTGGACCACAGAAGCTAATAGAGGGCTCAGGTTTAGGTGCGGGGAGAGCAGCCAGAGAAACCCTTGGGGATGTACCTGGAACCAGGGCGGAGTAGGGAGGATGGAGGAAAGGAGGAAGGCGGAGGCTCTCAGAAAGAGAGACAGGGCTGGGAGCCCAGAATTTTACCATGAGAATGCAGTCTTGAGTTTGGGGATCACTCTCGTGTCTCATGGTTATTGCTTCTGTACTATATCACTGCTCATCTTCTGCCCCTGCTGCTGGGATCTGGGGACCCACAAGTTACAGTCATAATCATTGTTAACAAAGTGGGTTTAATCCAGGGAGTAGTGTGTCAGGGTTGTGAGTCCATTTTGATCTGCATGATGTCCCGGTGGGTGATTTCAAGAGAAGGAGTTTGAATCAGGAGTAGCGTGTGTGTGAGGAAGTTTTACCTAATTTTAGAGTCAGTTATTTGGAGTTAGGCTAATGATTGAGCAGCACTCCTTAAAAGGAGATGAAGCCAGGTTATGGTGGTGCATGATTGTACTCTTGGCTACTTGGAAGGCTGAAGCAGGAGGGTCTCAAGTTTGGTGGAGTACTTGCTTAGCATGTGCAAATCCCTGGGTTCAATTCCCAGTACTGTAAAAGAAAAAAAATGATCTGAACATTTGACTAGTATATAATACTGATTTTGAGCCTTTTCTTTGTGGCAGGCAGGGTTCTCCAGGCACCTTCCTGATCCTCAAAAAAATAGATAAAATTGGCCACTCCTTATGGGACCAACTCTGTAGCCTGTAGAAATGTGAACTCCTCCCCAGGTTTCTGTGGTTGGGTATGTGTGTTCGCAGGGTCAAAAATGCCTTCGCTCCTCCGTCCTCCTAGGTGGCCTCACTCTGGCTCTAGACACCCCCCCCCCCAGCATTCCTGGGTCACCGTGTGTGTGGAGGAGGGTCACTCAGGGCATGTGGCGTTGCCCTCTCCCTTTCCTTTGGTTTCTTCTTCTTTCCACTCCTCCCCACCCACTTTCCTTCTCTCTCCCTTCTCTGCCCACCCTGACCTGCCTGGAGACGTTCATAACCTTTCCATAGTTAGGAAAACTGATCACTAAATGCAATGGGGTATTCTGGAGTGGGTCCTCGAATGGCTAAAAGGAACATGGGCTCAAGCTTCTATGCTCATTTAATAGAACTGCAGCACTCTGATTTCTCGCTTTGACAAATGCATCAGGTTAACACTGGGGGAAATGAATGGAGAATGCATAGGAATTCTCTGGACGATCTTTGTAATTTTTGTGTAAAACTAAAATAATTCCAAGACAAAAAGTTTATTTTGAAAAAGTAGGTTCCCTTCTCTGAGGATGTTACAGCCCACCTTTCATGGTGCCACCTTCCATCCAAGCCCTTTCTTGGGCCAGTTTCTTAGCAAATACAGTTTTTTCCTTAACACGAGTTCTAGTGTCAGTTGTTAAGATGCTGCGATTTTCTCTGCCTTGCTTTAAATGTACATTATCTTACCTGACCTGAACAATGACCACCGTGGCAGATACTACTATTCCTCTGTTCCCCAGTTCTAGAAATTGAGGCTCATGGTAGTCTATAGCACAGCAAGCAGCAGAGATGAATAAATATCCACATTTTGATTCTAAAACCTGTGAGCTCATTCACTGAGTTAGCCTTCCTTCCTGTTCTTTTGGGAAGAATCGTATTCCAGCATCAGTATTTAACCTGCTCATATTATAAGTAAAGCCAGCCACCTGGACAGTCACCTTCAGTCCATCTACCTACTTGTCATTTGGCAAACACATACTAAGTGTACCTTACTGTGTACCGGCTGTGTTCCAGGTACCCGGGCTCCAGAAATAAGTCTAAGGCAAGATTCTTGCCTTCAAGGGGCTTCAGTCTGGTACAGGAGACAGGAAAACAAATTGCAATGCAATTAGACAAGGCCAGCGATATAAAGATGAGATGCTATGAAAGAGGGAATCACTTACCCCTGGGGCTCCAGGAAGAATGTTATGCAGAAAGAAAGTCTGGATTTGAATCTTTAAGGATGAAAAATCATTTTCCAGGAGGAATCAGAGGGCTAGAGCACTGCAGGCCAAGGACACAGCAGGAGCAAAGACAAGGAGGTGTGAAAAACACCCAGGAGCTGTCGATCTGCAGATCTGTAGCCTGCTGGGAACACACAATGTCCAGGAGGGGAGGGGGCTGAGGTCAGCAAGCCGTAGGAGTCCAGTGATGGGGACCTTGGGGCCATGTTAGGGAGATTCGACTTCATTCCACATGCAATAGTGGAGGGCCAGGGATGAGTCTTGAGAAAGAAAGTGACATGGCTGGATTTTCCATCTGGCTGCGGGGAGAGGAAGGATTAAAGGGACAAGTCTGCAGCAGGAGACAGCCAGTGAGACTCTCTGGTGTCCTTAACTGGGAAAGTGGAAATGGGGATGGAGAGGAAATGGATACAAGAGAAGTGAAGAGTCCCGACTCCACCTGGCCCCAAACTTGAAATTTCCCTTTATTCCTCCTTGTTCTCTCACTTTCCCCCAGACAATCTGGTAGCAAATCCTACAGGCTCCATCTTCACCTTGTGCTTAGCATCTGATCACCTCTCCCCGACTCTGCTGCGGCCACGTTAGCCCCAGCTACCACCCCTCTCACTTGCTTGCGTGCAGTGGGCTCCTAACTGACCTCTCCCTTCCTTGCTCCACACAGTGGCCACTGTGGTCCTTCTGAAGGTCAGCCACATGGTGCTGCTCCCAGCGGCTTCTAGTCTCACGCAGAGGGCAGCCTGCCTTCCAGTGGTCCACAAGGTCCTGCACGGGACTGGGCCCCGGCCACCTCACAGATTTCATTCTCTACCACTCCCCCCATTCATCGTATTCAGACCTCACAGGCCTGGATACATCACCCTCCAAGCTCTGTCCCAGTTCTTCCAACACACCAAGCTTGTTTCTGTCCCAGGGCTCATACTCACCCTTCCCCCTGCCTGGAATGCTCTTCCTCCAGCTACCTGTAGGCTCCTTCCTTCACTTCATTTAAACCTCTGCTCAACTGTCACCTTGTCTTGTTTCAGTTTTAAGTTTTGTTTGGACGGTTTTTTGATGGTACTGGGAGTTGAACTCAGGGCCTTGTGCATGCTAGGCAAGTATTTTACCACTGAGCTACATTCCTACCCCTTAAGTTTCTTTTTTTTAATTAAAAAAATTTTTACAATCAGATTTTGTTGATCTATTTTAGGTACACATAATGATTTCCTTGAGTGTCTTGTATAAAAAAGCTACATGCTATTTGCAACTGCCTTACTCTTTTTGTCTTCGAACGTAGCCCCCAGACGTGTTAAATATTCCCTTATTTTTCTTACTGCCTCTATTCTTATCTCCCCTTGGAAAAAGAGCTCCACGTAAGTGAGCACTCTCTCTGTTCTGTTCCTTGTCGTGTGTCTGTGCCTAGAGCAATAGTGGACCACAGTAGATACTCAGAACTTTTTGTTGAAGCCCTTGTTTAAAAGTAGGATTAGCCAGGTGCAGTGGCAAATGCCTGTAATCCCAGCACTCAGGAGGCTGAGGCAGGAGGATCATGGTGAGTTTGAGGCTAGCCTGGGCTACCACCTGAGTTCAAGGCCAGCCTGAAATATATAGTGAAACTTTGCCTCAAAAAAGACCAAAAAGTAGGATTTCCAGGACTTGGTGATTGTTTGAATATGGAAAACAAGTCACCGAAAGAGTAGAAGGTCTTCTCAAATAATTTATGTGGTTATTGTGAAACAGTTGTTGTTTCCTGACCCGGCTTATCTTGGACACCATAAAATGTCGCTATATGGTTTGTCCCATCAAAGATTCACCAATGCAAAAACTCAGACTCCTGAGGAGCAAAGCATGGTGGTAAATCCACTGAGCCAGGCAGGAGAACTGTTCTCCATAAGCACTTAGCTGCCTGATCTACTGTGAGGGGAGCACGGGGTGGGGTGTCCGTCTACTGTGCCCACTCAGGACTTCATCGTGCTAGTGTGCTGACCTGCTATGGACGGCAGCCTGCTGACTCCCTTTGTGAAAGGTTTATGAGAGTGTAGGTGGCAGGAAATTAAAAAGAGCAGAGAGCGTGACCAAGTACATGAAGTGCGACACAGAGCAATTGGCTCCTTTGCCAGGGCTCACCGAGAGAAGAGGGGAGACCGAGAGGGAAGAGCGTTAGTGTCTGCACGCTGCTCTAGCAAAGCACCACAGGGGCTGAGGCTTAAAGCACTTAAGACACTTATTCTGTCCCTAGAAGCCCAAAATTAAAGTGTCAGCAGGGCTATGGTGCTGCTAAGATTCTGGCTAGAGTCTTCCTTTGTTTCTTCAAGGGAAGCTTATGATCAACTTCACTGTGTCAGAGGAGAAACCCAACCTGAGCATCAAGGAATGAGGTCAAAACAGAGAGAAATAGAGTGGAGCCAAAGAAAGAGTAACAAGCGTCACTCAGAGACACCATCTGAGCCTCAAATCCAGATGTGCTCACACCCCGTTCCATCCTTCTGAATTATATAACCAGCAACTCTTGTAAAAGTAAGCTCCTATAAGTCAGGTTTTTTCTATTTTCATCCAAATCTTTCTAACATATACCCCAATACAATATATATATATATATATATATATATATATATATATATATACTATCTTTTGAGTAATTTTCCCTTTTCTTTAGGAAACTGGATGAGTCTATAATTCACTTCCATAAGCCTATTTTTTTTTTTTTTTGGAGACAGGGTCTCACTATGTAGTTCAGACTCGCTTTGAACTCACTATGAAGCTCAAACTCATGGAAATCCTCCTGTCTTGGCCTTCTGAGTGCTGGAATGAGAGGTGTGAGCCATCATGCCTATCTCATAAGTCTTAACAGAAAGAATGAGAGAGGCATCTAATTCCTGATTTTATAGTAACCACCACTTAGCAGCCTGATTATTTAAATACACAATGACCAAAAATTGCATTTCTTGTCAAGTTTTATAACAGGAAATATAGAAATGACAATTTTATCAGATTTATTCAATACAAGAATAGTCTGGTTGAGCTGGGGATTTAGCTCAGTGGCACAGTGCTTGCCTGGCAAGAGAGAGGTCATGAGTTTGATACCTGGTACAAAAAAAAGTCAATTGGCTGGAAGGACACCCTCTTGAGTGACACATGGGATAGCACAGGAACAAATGTGCTGCCTGAGTGACACCAGGCTAAACTGGTAAGGGATTAACAAAGCTGACTAGGAAATGTCAGAACTACTGTGTAAACCTAGGACTCAGAGTAGGAATCAGAATTTTTTCTTTTTTAATCAATGTATTCCATCATATTTCCCTAGGAGATTTGAGGAATGATTATGGATGAACTACGTGTATCCTAAACCCACATATCATCTGTCAAGTTACAGAAACTCTCTGCCTCGGTTTCCTCTTCTGTAAAATACATAACGTTACTAACTCAGAGAATTGCGGGGAGAATTAAATGAGATTTTAGATATCGAGGTACAGGTATTAGATATTGAGGGGTAAGTATTAAATATTGAGGTATAGGTATTACATGGAGAGACACAGAAATATGCACGATGCATAGTACAGTGTCTGGCCCGTCAAAAGCACTCAATAAATGTTAGTTTTTATTACAATAATTATCATTCCCACTATCATTATCATTAAACTCCTGGGCTGAAGCCCAAAGCCATCATCCATCCGAGCCGGTGCTCCTTGTCGTTAGCAGGACAGCTGCCCTTGCTTCTCCAAAGGCTCGGGATTTGGCTGCTGCTGGCAGAGCTCTGTGGTTTCATTTCCGTCATTTTGTTGTACCTGTCCCTGAGGTGGCGGAGCACAGAGATTCTCAAGGAATAAAATAAGCTATGAAGAAGCCACCTCATTATTCCCTACTTTTAGGCTGTTTTTCAGGGTGTCTTTTGGGTAAGCAGGGGAAGCCCATAGTCCCTCTGATCAAAGCACAGGTTGTGGCCCCCAGCGGTGACAGGTTGGGTAGACTGGGCCAGTGGCTCATAAGGACGATGCAAGGAGGCTTGGCACACAGCAGCCAGGACAACAACACAGAGGAAACAGTAGTTTTTGAAGATCACCCATGAGTGAGAGTCATAGCTATTCAGAAGCCAGCTTAGCCAACTTTGAAGATTACTTTTAACTACACACAGCAGACAGCCGGGCTGGCTCCTCTGGAAGCTTGTCAGTCTCAGCAAATCTGAGTTGGAGTCCTAGGGGACAGCAGGGCAAATGGTGGGTCAGGGCAGCGTCCTTCTTGGGTATGTGACAATTGAAGAAGAACCTTCAGGCAGATCTGTCTGTGGATGGCACCACCACAGCCAAGAGAGACCTGCTTTCCGCCAGAAGGATGTGTTCCAGCTTTTTACCTGCTCCTGCCCTTGACAGGTGAAATACTCTTTCAAGTTCTGACCCATTTGGGTTGTCTCTAGCTTCTGCTCTTTGGAATTTAAAGATGATCTTCAGCATCTCTACTTTTACTGTTAGTGGTTTCAAGGGCTGGCCTGTGTCTGCAATCTGTCTATCTGCTTTACATAAAATCCTACCTGTCTGGAGTCTCACCATGCACGGATCTTTCCTGATTCTCCCATAGTCTCATCAAGGAATACTCTTACTCTGATCTCTCTCCCAGAGAGTCTGATTAGGCAGGGGCTCAAGCACCTGAATTTTAATGAGTTCCTTCGATGATCTGGTACCTTTGTGTGGATTACAGATTGTGTATGTACACATTGCTGCCCAGGTTCTTGAATGTTCCCTTTTGTATCTTCATAACCTGTACAAGGACTCTATTCACTTTAGTCATTGCCTTTTAGGTTATATAGAGGAATGGACTCAGGTTGCAGAGATTTGGGAAATGTATTGTCTCCAGGAAACCAAGAAGCCACAGAGGAGGACATGATGTGACTTCTCAAATTGATAGATGTGATTTTACAAACATTACAAATAAGTCTCTACCACTATCATCTGTTCCATTTCTTCTTTATTCAGTCTCCCTGAGTCTCATAAAAACTCCTGTCCCGTGATGAAGGGTAAAAGAGAATGTTGTAGCCAAGGGTTGTGCAGAGAACAATTGGAATCAGGACATGGAGATTATAATATTATTTTTATAATGGTCACCAGGAGTTAATACAAGAAAATGCAGGAAACCTATCCACAACACCAAAGACATAGAATAGTTAGTCAAGGCTTAAATTCCATAGCAATGTCTCACATGAGTCCAGATGAAAACCCAGAGCTCGTGACAATGCCTCCCAAGAGTCTAACTGGAAGTCCAGAGCCCACAAGAAGGACTCACGCCAGTCTCTTTTATGGATCCGTGCCAGGAAGGCCCAAAGGTCAGCGGTGGAAGCCAGAAAGTCCATGCCAGCGGGGTGAAGGAGCTGTGCTGGTGGGATGAGGGTTCTGCACTGGAGCTGAGAAGTCACACTCACAACAAAGACCAGGGTTGTCCTGAAAGGCACCATAGCCATCCTTAGCGACACATAGAGGCCCTGAGCTCCTCCTTCGACAAGCACAGTCCGGTACATGCCAGGAAGCCAATGTGACGAGTTCATCCTGGAGACCAAGCGGCACATGTCTTCCCCTCCAGAGCCAGGGAGCAATGCTCAATGTGAGGACCAGAGCTTCTCCAAGAGAACCAACAGCTCAAACAGCAACTCATAGGAGAACCCACAATGCCTCAGTGCGTCAATGCATTAATGCCTCCTTCTCCAAGTCTCTATCTATGCTGGCAACTTTCTGCAGGTGGAACATCTACACTCAGGGCCATGCTGATATAATCCAGCTGGCCTTAAGTTGACCACCAGTTCTTAATCCATAACAGAGTCATAGTCCACCTTGTAGGCTTGAGTCCTTCTGGGTGCCTTACAGTGGAGAGCATCAATAATTTTGCCCTGTATTTCAGAGATTTCCATCACCTTTAACTTCCCCACTATCCTCTAAAGACTCTTGAGTTACCTACCTTCTTTACCCGGCATCAGGATAATTTAAATTCCATTATAGGATTGTAAAATACTTTGGATGAAAAAAAGTTAAATTGTAGTAGATATAGGGGGAACAAAAGAGAAAAGAAAAGCTACCAGGTAAACAACAGGTAATTTAAGGTTATTCCATTTTGAGGGGGGAAGAATGGATGGTCACTTAAGACACAGGGGGAAGGGAAAATGATAGTTTTATGCCCAGTAATGTAGCTTTTTGTTCATTTCTGTTTCATGATCAGACATCCATATGGTTAAGACTGGATGGAAGTAGGTCTTTGAGACTCGATCACTTGTAATACTCAACTGTCTTGTTTGATCCTTACAACTTCAGAGTTGTCATCAAATCTGAAAGTTTTCATTAAGTTCTTAATATGTGCCAAGTACTCTGTGAGGTTTTTGATGTATGCAGAGGTGACTGAGTCAGACAGAACTTTGTTCTTGTGGAACCTGCAATCTAAAGCTTCATTTCTTGGGGGGAAACCAAGGAGTAGACATACTCAGTGACCTGCCTAGATTTACAAATCAAGCAGTGGAAGATCTATAACTGGAAACCAAGACCTTCTTCCCCAGTTTTCTTCTCCATAGAACGTGGTTACCAAGATCATAATTTCTTATTCTTGACATTTTGAGGTGTGAGTACCGGCACAAGGACTTGATTCTTTTTTTGGTGGGATTCTGGGAATTGAACTCAGGACCCTGCACTTTCGAGGTAGGTGCTGTGCCCTGAGCTATGTCTCCAGTCCCTTGGGGCAAGATTTTTCCTGTAGTGGAGCAAATGTGGAGTCCCTTGGGGCAAATGGTTTTTCTTTTTTTTTTTTTTTTGTCTTTTTCCTTTTTATCGGTACCAGGAATCGAACTCACGACTGCCTGCTTGTAAGGCAGGCGCTTATGCCGCTGAGCTAAATCCCCAGCCCCAAAATGGTTTTTCTATAGTGGAGTCACAAGACCCCAACTTTCCTGCTCTCATTTCTCTAATCTCCTTTCTCCTGCCCTTGTACAGATCTCATTCTCTTAAGTGGTTACTGATCATGTTCTAGCAAATTAGGCTACAGAAATGATAGGCTGGCACTTCTGAGATTGTTATAAAAAGACTATGGTTTGCATATCATCATCTTCATTGCATATGCTAGGGAAACAAGCAACTCTTGTTATAAGCAGCCCTATGGAGAGGCTCATGTAGCTTGCTGAGGACCTATGGTCTTCAGTGCAATAGCTCCCAAGAAGGTGAAACCTTCCAACAACCATGTGAGTGAGACTGGGATTGGATTCTTCAGCTCAGTTGAGTCTGCAGAAGTGAATACATCCTTGCCAACAGCTTTCCTGGAGCCTCATTGGAGAACCTGAAACAGAGGCACCCTGCTAAGCCACATCGGATTTCTAACCTGTGGATACTGAGAGATAATTGCTTTTCGTATTGTTGTTGCTTTAAGCCACTAGTGTTAGGGGCAATTTATTGCACAGAGATAGACACTGCAGCAATTTTGCTGCCTGGGCTTTTAATTTAGTCCTTTCCTGCTTTGGGCTTCTTCAAGAGCCCACTCAGCCTGATGTTAATTAGAACTGGTAGCCAGGAGTGTGTCGAGGGCACTGGAGTTGGACAAGAGTGCCTAGAGCAGCAGAAAGTGACTCTGTGATGACCTCATCCCTAAGAGATTGACTGTGGAGGAACACAGGGCTGGAGAATAAAGCTTTTCTGTCATGCAAGTCCAGCTGGGCTGGGCAAGGCCTCCATGCCAAGCCTGGCCTGAAAGTGTTAAAGACCGTGCACTTTGCTTTGCCAAGATTGGGCCTCCCAGCAGGTCACAAGGGAAGCGAGGGGGAACTGGGGCAGCCGTACTGAGATCGGAAGCTGTTTGGTTCCAGGGACTAAACTCATAAGTTCTGGTGCCTGGCAGTTGTATAGCCTTGCAAAGTGTTTAACTTCTCTGAATAGTATAGTATCCACTTTGTAATAATAACTACTTTAAAGGGTTATTTTGAAGATTAAATGGGGAAATGTAGGCAAAGCTTTTCACAGAATGCAGGCTGATTATTAGTGGAAGGGCCCCAAGTTGGCGGCTCTACCCAAGTGTTTTTATGTGGGGGTCTGAGTGTGTAGAAAGGGTCAGCTGGACCCTCCAAAACAGGGGTGTGAAGGGTGATTCCGTGAGTCTCTTTTCAAAATAAATGTATGAATAAAAGGTCCGTGGAAAGATCACAGGATACCTTAAAAGAGCATTGGAACATCAGAGAATTTGACTGAAAAGCCTTGTTACCTTCTGAGCACAGAGTAAACCTTCAGAGAGAGCTCAACTGTCATTTCACATACTCTTTTACAGAAGCTTATTCCAAGGTATGTATGAAAAAACAGGCAAAGGTTCTCATCTGGAAGTCATGACTCAGAGTTCTCCAGAGAATTCATACAGGAGCAAAACCCAGGAGGGTGAATTCACACCTCATTGATGTCAGCAATTTCACACTGAGAGAAAGTATCAGTCCGATGGAAAACCAGATAATATTAGAAGAGAAATAAAGTTTCAGAAATGATATGAAAGGTGCTTTTGGGAAAAAATTACAGAAAATATATGATTATAAAGGATAATGTGACTGATCATAGGTAGGTATAAAAATTTAAAAGGGGGGAAGGATTAAGTAACAAGAACATATATTGCCGAATTCCCAATATCTGTGAGGTTTATGTTTCTGAGCATGCTACATTTTGCAAATTACACACATATTGACATTGCATGTAGGTATCCAAAATAATTCTGAGATAAAATATAGTACACAAGGCCATGTAGAGTACATGACATAACCGAGTTATCGATATATGGTCAGTCCCTAAAGTTTTTTAAACATTAGTAATTAGAAGTAGAAAAGAGCTCATTTTAAATTTACAAAATAAATAAATAAAATTTAGGGATCATTTTCTATTTCTAGATTTAAAGACCTAATCTATCTTTGGAGACAATTGCTTTTGTTTTTTTCCTGACAATTTCTTCTTTAAGAAAAATCTCCAAATGATCCTTTAATTATCCAGATGTAAAACATTGAACTCATTTATTCTCCTTGAGGGAAATGGTGACATCATCGTGAAACTACTAAATATAGCTGTGGCTAACGTAACTTACAGCTCTGCAAAGCTACATTCATTGAGCTTTTAACATGAGGTCATAAGAACTACTTAGGATGCTTATTAAATATACAGATTCTGAGCTCCTTCCTGCAAATCTGATTTAACAAGCTTTGACCTGAAGAAGAATCCTTACACCCTACACACATACGCTAGTTCTTACGATGGAGCAAGTTTGGGAAATGGTGCTTTATATAATTTATGTCCATTAATTGTTACTTACCCTCTGAAGCAGGTACCTAGCAGTAATGTCTCCATTTTACAGATGAGAAAACTGAGTATAAGAGATGATATACTCAAGCCAAATAGGTAATGAACTGGGGTGCTGCTGACACTAGCATTGAGGGCTGCCTGTCCCTAGAACCAGGTGCACAGTCCTCATAATGCACAGGCTGGGGGTGTGGCTGAGCTGGAGCCGGAGCTCTTAGCTGGTTGGCTGATCTCACCTAGGCTCTCACTGAGTGAGGGGTGGCAGCTCCTCATAGGGGCTGGATGACAGAGGGCAAAGAAGATCTGAAAGTTGTTTGGAGAGAAACTTTATGAACTGTGAGCTCAGGAAGTGCTTCATTGAGATCTAGGAGACAAAATATAACACAGAGCTGGGCTCTGGACTCTGGATAGTGGTGCTATTGAGTGTACCAGGAGTTAGGACCCTCGGCAGCTCACTGGGGGTCTCAGAAGGAGCATCCAGGGGTTGGGAGTGTGGTTCATTAGTGCAACATTTGTATTTTATGAGCAAAGCCTTGGATTTGAGCCATAGCATCAAAAGAAAGGCAGAAAGAAAAAGAAATTAAGACAAAAAGAAAGAGAATCTAAGAACTTCCTTTAGATGCTACCAGAGAAGAACACGGTTATGGCGTAAGTAGGTGGCAGCAGCACCCCAGTTCTATGGCAGCAATGGTAAAACCTTTTAGAGATGGCTGCCCAAAATGCAGCTCTAAACCTACTCCTTATCACAAAGTGCCAGGACTGCAGTTGAACCTGAATACTAATATTTTAGTTTAGAAACAGGAACTCTTACATTAACATCTTTTGTCTTAAAAGAAAAACAAATAACACACATACCATAGGTTTCCCACCACGGTTGTATGGGCGTAGAGGACATGCTTGTAGGAGCTTCTTCAATAATCAGGGGGCGCCTTTTTTAAGAGAGCTTGAGATCAGGTGGGGGCCCAAACCATTGTCATGTGAGCAACAAAGTTTTTGGGACCCCATTTTATGCTCACGGGTTGACTGAGACCTTGACACTTACATGACATAATTGGGTTTTCAAGGCATCGAGATTTTCTAATGTTTCCTTAAAAGCAGGTGATATAATGCAGTGCCCAGCCCAGGGAGCCAGATCCAATAAAAATTTCTTTTATTGAACTGAGAAAGTTTGAGTTTCACAGGTCTTCCTTTTCACTAACTGTTCCTCAGTTTTCCCCTTCCTTCCTATTCCACAACCCAGCTTTATTTCTGGCAAGGGCTAAGATCTAGACCTTTACTTTCATTTTTCTCACTTTTTGGAGGGAGAGATGATTGAATGATAAACACACACACACACACACACACACACACACACACACACATGCACACATGCACACACACACACGCACACAGAGGCTCAGTCTTCATCTCCACTCTGAAGACACTGATCGTACATGATACTCAGGTCTCCCTCACCCTGTCCCTGGATACAGGGAAATGAAAGTTTCATTTTGAGAGCCAAATCGTTTAGATCCTGATGCAATGGATGAGAAGAGACACTATAAAGTAAAGTGAAAACTGTCTGAGAAGATGTGAGTGAGGAATGTGAGGCCTCTCAGTTCACTACCTCTTAATGCCATTGGAGACAATGAAGGAGGCATCCCTGGAGGGCTGTCAGTGCAAAGTGAAAACCAAGCACTTGGTCCTGTTCTTTTGGGGAAGACAGAGCAAAAAGAAAGAAGTGGTTGGCTGATACAGTGCAAAGGGAAACCCCGAGAACTCAGCGGCCCGAACATGGAATTTCAAAAGCAGAAGAAGACTAGTGAGCTAGGAGCTTGCCTTTGTATGGCATGGTATTGACAACTGGTAAGGGCGACACGTCTCTTAGACAGGAGACCAGCCTATAAGACACGGGCGATCACTCCAAGCTTAACAAGTAAGATTCTGCTCCATAAGACCCAGGGTAGCTAAGCCTGGTAGGGGAAACAAGCTTCCAGGGCCAATGTGATCATCAGGTCTGCCTTGGCTTTCTGGGTTCTATGGGTTTTACGTCCCCTGCTTTTGGGCATGCTGACTCATGAGAAATAGATACTTAACATGCTGGTAAATTAAGTCTTGGAAAATTTTCATGCCCTGGGCAGATATTGGACTCTGGTGAATTAATGAGGGAGATGTCCATCAGATGAGCCACCCAGTCCTCCCTAGAATGCCAGGGCCCAGAGCATGCCCTTTGTGTAATAGCAAATATCACTCTTTCCATTCTGTCAGCCAAATAGACTTAGACATTTGGCCAAGGTCCTGAAGCAAAGCCTCTTTTTCCTGTGCCAGAGTGCACCCATATGCATTCCCTGATTCTCCTTCCAGAGATTTGCCTTCTGATTTTCCTGCTTTCTCTTCAGTCCTTCCTCACTAGCACCCTTCTCCTGTCCCTCAATCTCCTGGGGATCACTGAGCTCTTTTTCTGTCCTCTTCTAGACCCTTCCTGTTAAGGCCCAAGAGCCCTAGCAATCTGACCACAGGGCCCCAGCTGCCTTGCCAGAGCCATAAGGTCACCCTCCACCAACGTGAGGGTTGGATGAGGTACTATTTTGGAAAGCAGTGGGCATGGGAGGTTAACATGGCGGCTGTTTCTCATGGACTGACTCACTCGGGTGAGCAGGCTTCCTGAATGTCCTCCTCTGAGAGGCCCTTGGAGGCAGTGGTCTGGCTTGAGGGTAAAGGGAATAAACTATACAAGCTCTGAGGACAGGCTGAGATTTCTTCACATGATGCTGTGACTTCAAGGTTTTTGTTATTATCCCATTTGTGCCTCACAAAAATCCCTCTTCTGAAGACTCTATATCTCAGGAAAGGCAAGCTACTTCCCAAGGTCCTGTGGGGAGCAGTACTAAACCAGGGCATGGAAGTTCCTGGGTAGTGTGTGCAGTGTGTAGTACCTTCCTAGCTTGACGTACAAGCACTGCCAGGGTCTTCTAGGTGGACCAAGCCTGTCAAACACTCTGATGACCATATATGTTGGAAGACTCATTTGCTAGTACCTAGAAACAAGTTTGGTCTGGGGAAGACAAGCCTTTCATGCTGGTGTCATTGTTCCACCTCAGGTACCAGAAAACTACTAACTTCCTGTAATTAATACAAAGAGGCTGCCATATCAGACCAGCAAGGACAATTCATAGCTTTCAGCTTTCCTTCTGTACTATTATGAATTAAAAACTGGTGGTCAACTTAACACCAGCTGGATTAAATCAGCATGGTGCTGAGTGCAGATGTTCCACCTGAGGAAAGTTGCCAGCAAAAATAAAGTGGAGAAGAACAGGGAAGGCGTTGTTGCTGTTTGAGCTGTTGGTTTGAGGTGCTCATCATGACCAGCTTCCCATTGTGAGTTCAACCATTGTTATTGGGGACCCTGTTGGTGAAAGTGGTTGTGATTCACTTCGGGGGAGCTCTGGTCCTTATATACAGCATCGCCTTCTGGCTCTGGAGGACGTGTGCTGTTTAATCTCCAGGACAAACTCATCATGCTGGCTTCTTAGCATGTACTCAACTGTTCTTATTGTCAGAGGAGCTCGGGGGCTCCATGTTGCTGAGCATGACTGCGGTTCTCTTCACAACAGCCCTGGATTTATTTTGAGTGTGACCTCTCAGCTCCAGCATAGAACCCTCAACCTCCAGCACAGTTCCTTCACCCTGCTGGCATAGACTTCCTAACTTCCATCGCTGACCTTTGGGCCTTCCCAGAGCGGATCTGTAAAACAGACTGGTGTGAGTCCTTCTCGTGGGCTCTAGACCTCCAGTTGGGCTCATGATAGGCATTGTCATGGGCTCTAGGTCTTCATATGGACTCATGCAGGACATTGCTGTGGGATTCAGGCCCTTGGCTGAATATGTCTTTAGTGTTGCGGATGGATTTACTGCACTCTTTTGTGTTAACTCTGGATGATAGTCATAAAATAATAGTATCAATTCTGTGTCCTGATTTGAATTGTTCTCTTCACAACTCCTGACTACAACATGTACTGAGAAAGGGATCAATGCAAAGGCCATGACCTGTTTTCTACTTCTTTTTCCAGCCGATGACTTGTTGCATAGTCTTACTTCCTTGCTTTAGCCTCAGCTTCCTCCTGTTTTCTTACACAATCAGCAGAGACCTGCCTGGATTCAAGAGGACTTGCATTTTGAAGTGTGTTTATTTCCTCATTCCCAGAACCCAGAGTGGAGTCGGACACAATGGCGGTCGTACTGCAGAAGTTCACTGTGTGATGAATGGATGTGCCAGTAACCATTCAGATGTGGTGGTGACCCATGGGTTTCTGTGGCCCTGTTCCTGTAGGCCTCCTCTCCTTGATCTTAAAAAGTCCTTTACCCTGCACCTGATGCCATCAGCCAAAACAAAGGTGGCAATTTGGCACAGATGTCCTCTGCTTAAGAGAAACCCATTGTGTAAAAACTTACAGTTAGGGAAGCAATAAATTATGATGATGGTGGTTCTATAACAGACATCTGTGAGCAAAGATAAGCAAGACTTCAACATAAAGGCCTTGCAATCATGGGCAGAACATGGGTAAGATTGTTCAGTCTATAGACAATGAAGAGCTGTCACAAAGGACAGAAAATTGTTATCTTCTTCATTATGCTTTTTACTGGAAAAACAAAGCAACATTTTGGTATATTTCCTTCTGATTATCTTTCCTTTGCACATTTATTTTTTGTAGAGATAGTAATACATCTGTATTTTTGAATCTTACTATTTTTTATGTTCTCTAATATAAATAGTGACCTGAATAAAGAGCGGTCATAAACTCTTTATAGATACTAGTTTTAGTGGTTAAATAATATTCCATTTTGTGGATTACCATACTTTATTGATCATTCTCCCCAATGTTGATTGTTTAATATCTAACTTTCTCTTATATTATAACTAGGTCATTTTGCAAAGCGGATCTTCGTGCATTAAACTTTTCCCAGACTTTAGATTATTTCCTAAAGATAGGTGTCAGCTGAGCCAGTGCTGGATTTCAGGAAGTGACAGTCTCAGAGTCTTGAGAAGACACCATTACTAATTTGGGAGATTTTTTTCTCATGGTTCTTGAGAATTCGGACTCTGGATAAGGACAGGGCAAAGGCCTGGCATTACCAGTGTGAACTTGGGCATCTTGGCTGACCTTTCTAAGTTTAAGCTCCTTCGCTGCAGGCTGGGCCTAACAACTATACCCTGCTCCTGGGAAGATGAATAAATGATGTAGGCAAAGCTCAGTACTTGGGATCGATTGTGCTCCATAAATACTAGGTGCTATGAATTTGCCTGTCTTTGTTGTGAATGAGGACAGACTTTCCACTCAAGCTTATTGTCTATTTCTATTTCTCTGTGTGTACTACTGTCGGGTAAGAGAAGTAATCCACAAGGGAGTCTATTGTATACCAGGCAACCCAGCAGGCTCCTTCCTTTGACAGGGCCTATCTAACCCCAGGAAAAAAGCAGGTGCTAGTGCCCTGTTCTTCTATACAACATCTCTCCTTTTGGCTAGTTTTAGGATTTGTCTTCAGACTCTCTTCTTCAGTCTCTTTAAATTCATTCTATAAGGGCTGGGGATTTAGCTCAGCGGCGAAAGTGCTTGCCTGGGACGTGTGAGGTTGTAAGTTTGATCTCTGGCACCAAAATTAAATAAATAAATAAAATAATAAGTAAATAAATATATCCTTTAAAAAGGAACTCTTAAGTACAATTTTTATAATGTTGAGGGATCTCATGGGAACGTAGCACCAATGATGGAACAATTCCTAGGAAAACCCGATTTGATTTCCAGAAATCGGCTGCACTGCTGACCTCTCTAGGAGCACATTTCTGGGCAAAGTGAACATTCCCTGGCAAGAGCAGGAGTGTGGTGGGGGCGGCTTTAGCCTCTCGGGCAGGAGCACAGAGCAGCCCTTTCTGCTGCAGCTCCCTTCCCGCTAACAGTGTCTGCAAATCCATTTCCTGTCTAGTAATTATGTCTCATGTAGTAATTAGCCCCTTCATATCAATGAAGCCAAATTTCCATGTGTAATGGAGCGAAGCCCCAGTGTATGAGGTGAATTGAAATGCAGCCCTGGCAGGCGGGGAGCCTGCACGATCTCCAGGATCTTCCCAGGGACCAGGAGGACATGTCCCCATGGGCGGCATCCTACCGTGTGCCAGGCCCAGTAGCAGGGTTCTGCACACACATTCTACCTTCTCCTCCGTTGAGCCTTCTTCCTCAGCACCTTCCTTCACCTTCCTCGTCCCAGCCCAGCTTCCACACTTTCAGAAGAAAATCAAAACCCAACTGCAGTGCCACAGAGAAAGGAGATGCTGCGGGAATTACCGAGGCGAGTGTTCCTCAGACTTCATTCCTTCCTGGAATTTCCCCTGACACTGGTGTTCGCAGCACTGAGTATGTGCAGCTTAACCTGGAACCAGCAGGATTGTAGGAGTCCAGAGACCCATGTAGGGACCCGTTTTGGGGGATGCATGTTGAGTGTTCCTGCAGCCCTTGGGAGGATGAAGCAGAGTCAAGGGGGCGGTCCTGGGTGGGAGGCTCAGACCATGAGGAGAGAACTCAGACTCAGGGAACAGAGAACACGCACCCCTTTATCTCAGTCTCCTCCATCTCCCTTCTCCCTTTAATTTTCCTCTCATGCCATTGTCACGCTGGGTTTGGGGATGGTGTGTCTACAATCCTTCTACTTGATAGAGAGTGGAGTAAGGTTCAGGCTGGAGGTACATTGTTAGGAAGATTAAAAAGAGAAAACACTGGACTAACCTGGATTTTTTTTTTTTAAGACATGTTTTCACTATGCAGTTCAGGTGGCCTGTAACTTGCTGTAGTCCTCCTGCCTCAGCCTCTCAGGGCTGGAATTACAGGCGTGTGCCACCATGCCTGTCTAACCTGAAATTTTGAGCAATCTGCAGTACTTAGATGCAGCTAAGTCTCTTACAGTCCCAGTCCCTGAAATGGAGACAATCATTGTTGTGTTGCATATGGCATCAGAATTGAAGAGGAGGCGAACTATGACCGATTGTGACTCATAGGAGTTTCTGAATATATGCAGATTTTTCAGTGATGTGTGTGGGGAAGCATGTGTAAACACCTGTTTACATGTTGTGTGCACATACCCAACTTCATACAAGCATAATCAGCTGAATATAGCATATATCTTTCTAATTTTTATGAATGTCAAACTACCGCATAGAGTAACAAGCAGTACTATTAATTGCTCCGTCTGGGCTCAAACCCCATCTAGACTTTGTGTACACACCCTAAATCCTAGAGACTGCATGAGGCAGGTACTGTTTGCCTCATTTTACAAGGAAGAAAACAGAGATGCCTGCTTAAGGCAGTCACCCAAAGTCAAGTAAATGTTCAAACCCGTGTTGGAATAAGCCTGAGTGATGCTGTTCCTAAGTCTGGCTTTTTCTTTGTATCCATGGGCAGACATTTTTGGATTCAGATACAAATGCCATTTCCTCCTGGACTCCTGGCTTCCAGGCTCACTGTGGCTGTGACACGAAGTGAAGTGCTTGAAATGAGAAAGGTGTTGGGAGTAAGTTATGACTTTCTTCTTTGCAGCTTCCCGGGGGGGGGGCGGTTCTCAAGGCCTCTCCCCAACATCTAGGAGAGAGAGCGCCCTTTCTGAGGGTTGGTACTCTGCTGGGGTGATGGCCCTTGTAGACCAGGCGACAGCTTCCACACGACAGTCTCCCATCCATGTCTCTCTTTTCATACTGTGTTGGGATAGCATTGAATGCCCTCCCCTTCACCTGGTCCTTTTACAGAATTCTGGAAGGATTCAGCACAAGTCCAGTTTCCATACCAGGCTAGGAGCCCCTTCTCTATCTTTGCAGTAGAGAAGAGTAGGAGCGAGAGTGTGCTCCAGAGCCACAGGTCTAAGCCTGGCTCTGCCACTTGGCTACATTTCTTAACCTCTCATGCCTCCCATCCCCACACAGCATCCCTGTGAAGCATTATCATTATTATCATTATTATCCCATTTTATAGATGAGGAAACTGAGGCCCATGGAAGTTAGGGTTTTACAGAGAGTAAATGAGATTGCTGGGATTAAGTTAGGACTGCCCAAGTACTGCTCTGGATTGCTTTGCTGCATTGCCTTTTACAAAGCTCCTTACAAAGAAAGCCCCACGTCTTCCTTGTCCTTTTCTGGGGCTTTTAGAGGAAAACTCCCAGAGTCTGAAAGTGGCTGCAGTCAGCTCATGTCACATGAGGAGAAGTGGAGAAGCATGGTGCTGGGTGACCTTGTGGTGAGCTGGACCCTGTGATAGCCAAGGGCCTCTTTTAACTGATGTTGGGGTTTCTGTCCCCGAGGAGGGCTGTCAGGCAGAGTCCAGATAAGGCTTGAAGGGTCTTAAGGAGGCAGATGGTAAAAATAAACTTTCACATTAATCCATTATCTTAATGATCGTCCTAAAGATAAACTTGATCAGATAGGAGCGTTGCTGAGATTGATTTGCCTAAAATAAGAATCTCATTTGCATTTTTCTGATTTTCCTTTACTTCATTTAGCCACTTTAAAAGACAGCTGCGGTTCTTGCCAAGGACAAACACTTGAAATATATGAATATTGCCTGTATGTATTTATGGGGCGTACGATCCTCCCCATCCACCCATGTATATCATCAGCTAGAGGACAGGGGGACAGCTCAGGGAATTTCAGACTGATGGCTGTGGCCTAATAATGCAGGGCCAGTTTTAATAACTTTTCTTTGATCACATTTTTAAACTTATGCATGGGTGGTGTCAAAGAATATATGCCTTAGTAAAGCAGATTGGAGAAGATCCCAGTAGTCTGGTTGAGTCTGGATTAGAAGATGGAATTTCGTGTCTCTTTTCACTGAGCTATTTATATCAATCATGAGGGTAGTTAAGGCAGGCATTTTAATTTCCATTTCACAGATGAGAAAACTAAGGCCCCCACGGGGTGAAGGCATATATTTAAACAAGGTTAGACACCTTGTTAACTCCTTTCCCCAGGGCCTGGGTCTCAAATGTCCTGACTTCTAGGCTAGGATTCTCAGCTAATGGAGCCAGATGCCTGGGAGCAGCTCAGAGAAGAATCACTTCTCTCAGAGGAAGGCTTGTTCTCACAGAGGAGACCACATCTTTCACACATTTGACCTCTAAAGATTCTTCCTGTGGGGAACAAGACCTACAAAGATATCTGGGAACTGATGGGGAGCATTTGTGTGTGTTTGCAGGCAGAGAAGCCTGCGGACCATTAAAGACCCTGAGGCCATAGCTCCTGGAGCTTCAGAGAGAATTCAGCGACCTTTTCTCCTGGACGGCCAGGTCCTCTGACTAAATCTGCGAATTTGCTTTTGGAGTAGACAAAAGCTGGGCTGTGACATTGAATACCCACAGGTTGAATCCTGGCCTTGCCGTTAAGGTCAGCTGGTGTCCACAAGGATGCTCTCTCAGTGTGGAATTTAACTTATCTCATTATTTCATTTAATGTATTATTTAATCCATTATCGTACATACTATTTTGTTTAGTCCCACACAACACTCCCAAAAGGCAAATGGTAATGTTATTGTATTCATTCAATGGGTGGAACATTTATTCACGAAGGTAGAGGGTAAATAACTTATCCAAGGTTGACAGGCTTGCTTCCCATATATTTCTCTAATACAGAATGCTTGACTCTTTGCTCACACCCACATCTGCAAGCCTCATGCCCACAGCTGGGAAGCCCCTGGTCATCCTTCTGGATAGAGCATAGGTGCCATGTCCTCCTTCTCCTTTTAAAGATTATTCAGTTCCTTCTTTGTATCCCCATACTTTTCACACTATACTATGATAGTTATTATCTATTCATTTAGATATGAATAGATAAATGATAAATGCAGCGGATGGCAGGGCATCGTTAGAGCTGGGAGCTCTGGTTGTCCTAGACCTGTGTGTCTATGGGTTCTGACCTTTCTCATTGTATTCTATTTAATCTAGAGGGAAGATCTTGTCTTTTATTTGCTTAAAAAAATTGGACCTAGGATTGGACCTAGGGCATCATGCATGCTAGGCCAGTGTTTTGCCACAT
Source organism: Cavia porcellus (assembly GCF_034190915.1). Lineage (NCBI taxonomy): Eukaryota > Metazoa > Chordata > Mammalia > Rodentia > Caviidae > Cavia > Cavia porcellus. The sequence continues at coordinate 80,681,409 of NW_026947489.1, forward strand.
GAGCTACACTTTTGGTCCCCTCTGATTGTTTTTTAAAATGCACTGTAAGCGGGGCACGGTGGTGCATGCTTGTAATTGTGACACTCAGGAGGCTGAAGCAGGAGGATTGTTCAAGATAGCCTGGGCTACAAAGTGAACTCAAAACCAGCCTGAACTGCATAGTGAGACCTTGTCTCAAAAAGAACCCCCCCCCCCAAAGCACTATATTCTACATGGCGTGAAAAGTCCCAAAGAACGTTTATTCTCCACATGTTCCTCAACCTTTGGCAAGAATACGCTCTCCTTACTGTATGTGGTAGCATATTATATTTGCTTTTCCGCACCTGGCTTTCTAAAAAACTTATTGCAGAACACTTTCATATATATATATAAAATACTGTGAACCCCATATAATCATCAGCCCTCTTCTCCACAAAGGCCAATCTGGTTATACTCCCCTCTCCCACTCTGAACCCCTTCCCTTGATTATTCCAATGCAAACCCCAGACATCATACAACTTCATCTATAATTCTTGAATACACATGTCTAAAGGAAAATGACATTAGAAAAGCAATCACGACACGATTACAGATAGAACACCTCTTTGATGTCATAAACTGTCCCATCAACAGTCAAGCTTTGATTGATTCTCATTCACTCTGCCTTGTTTGAATCAAAATTCAGGTAAGGGTCACACATGGTGTTTGATTGATTCCTTGGCTTTTGACCGCTTATGAATATTCTTAGAGATTATTTCACATCAGAAGATTGGGAGCTACTTTATTCTTTCTCCCCTTGTCTGTATGGCTGTACCAAAGTCACTCAGCCCACCTCTAGTTGGTGGATATTTAGGTCATTTGCGACTTTCCCTGCTGCAGACAGCGCTGGATTGAATCACATTTTAAGTACAGGGTGTCATTTTGCACACGTGGGAGGGGATCTGCTGGACAAATTTTTGCAAGTGAAATTCCTGGGTGAAAAAATATGTGCATTTGTAATTTTACATTTTATGGTTGCTAGATTTTCCTTCTTGAGGTTGCACCAAAGCTATCAATATGTCCCCCAAGCTTGTAGGAAGGAACACCTTGCTCTGTACCCTCCTCGCAAGCCCCATCTTGGCTCAGGCCTCTGTCCCTGTGATTCCTTTTCCCTGGAATCTCCTGCTCACCTCGTCTGTCTTTAATGCGTGGCTCAAAGGCCCCATTGTAGCAGACATTACACTGGTTCCTCTGTTGACTCATCTTCCCATCCCACTGGTTAGGGGGACCCTAGAGGGTGCAGAGCAAAGCACAGAGTAGGTGGCCCACATGAAGTGATCCAGGGAGAGGCTGAAGGACTGAGAAGTTAGGGTGTCATCTCTGGCTCTTATTACTGCGGTTGTTCAGGGACTTACATTCATTTTTCTTGGCTGGGGCAAACCAGAGTCATGGGCACAGCAGTCACTTCTGCAACTTTTGAAGCCCAGCAAAAATCCAGGCACCGCACTGCCCAGCCCCAGATGCCTGCAGCAGATGGCAGGGCATCGTTAGAGCTGGGAGCTCTGGTTGTCCTAGACCTGTGTGTCTATGGGTTCTGACCTTTCTCGTTGTATTCTATTTAATCTAGAGGGAAGATCTTGTCTTTTATTTGCTTAAAAAGTGTATATTCTCATCCCAACCATAACTGAAACTGTCATCTTCCAAATTATTACTGTTGGGAAGGGCAGGGCTAGCATTAGGTCCCACAAAAGCAAGTGGGGGAGGTGGGAGTAATCCCAGGGCCTGAGGTGGGGGAGGGAGCAGCAGATGGCTCCCCAGGCAAGCCTTGAAAGCCAGGATTAAAAAGTAATTTTCAGCCTGCTGAAAACGGGACTGCAGATTTGGGTCACCACAATTAACGCTTTCTTGTCTGTAGAGCAGGGGCCTTGGAGCTGAAAGGAGGTGTCCTGCCTGAAAGAGAGGCCAGTGAAAACCCCTTGGCTTCCCCTCCCGAGGCCTGGAAGAGCATCCGGGGCCTTCTCTTCAGTGAAGCTGAGCGCAGGCCTTCAGGGTGGGCCTCTGCCTGGAGACAAGCTTTCTGCTTTCCCTCTGAGCGTGGACTCTGTGCAAGGGGGAGTCCTTCCAAGGCTTAGGAAGCATTTTACTTCAAGGGGTTGAGTTGTCCTATCAGAGGCCTGAAGTGGCACCTCATCCTGCCACCCAGAGCACCACAGCCAGTTGCCCTGCCAGAGAGGAAGTGCTGCTTACCAGTTACTTCCTGTGCTGTAGATGCTGTAATTCTGTCTCCAAACGGGATCTTTCACTCTCTGCCCTTCCCTCCTCCAAACTGCCAGCTAGAATTCTCCATCTCAAGAGCTAATGAATTAAGTTCTTTTCTCCAAGGAGTGATTTTTTTCTTCTTTTCATTCTTTTTGTTTTGTTTTGAGACAGGGTCTCACTATGCAGTTCAAGCTGCCCTTGAACTCTCTATGTAGCTGAACTCATAGCAATCCTCCTGTCTCAGCCTCCCGAGTGCTGGGGTTACAGTTCGTGTGCCATCATGCCCAGCTTTCTTTTCATTTTTTTTGGTCTTTTTTTAGATGGGGTTTCACTATTTAGCTCAGGCTGAACTCGCACTCGCTATGTTGCCCGGGGCTGGCCTCACATTCACAGCATTCTTCCTGTCTCAGCCCCCTGAATGTTGAGATTAAAGGCATGCACCACCACACCTGGCCTTTTCTTTTTCTTCTTAAACTGTAATATTGCAACTAATGGGTTTTTCCTTTTTTCTTCGGTTGCCAGGAAACTCAGGGCCAAATTCACAAACCAGTTTCATGATCTCCATGAATGCATTTCATTTTTCTATCTATCGTGTTATTCCACTCAAATTTACACATTCCTTTGGTCTGATTTTATTTTTCTGTTTATATTATGAAGCTTTCCTTGGAGATGGAATCAGTTATGTTGCCCAGGTTGACCTCAAGCTTGTGGGGCCAAATGATCCTCTTCATTCCAGTGCTAGGACTGCAGGTATGTGTAGTATGTCCTGTGTCATGACAGATAAATAGATAGATAGATAAATAGATAGTTTTTCATTTTCATTTTTATTTTGGAGACAGGGCCTCATTGTACAGTACAGACTGGCCTTGAACTCATGGTGACCCTCCTGTCCCATACTCCAAGTACTTTACAGGTGTGTGCCTCCATGCCCAGCTATATTGTTGGATCTATATCCTATATGTTGTGTCAAATCCTTTGTGCAACTAAGTGAAATATAAGCAAGTAAATGGAGAAAGATTTAGAGAAAGATCCATTCATTCAACTTTTAGAATCAATACCTGTTGGATGCTTCTTACTGTAGTAGTTAATGGCTGGCACAAATAAAATACATTTAAACATTTATTACCTATTATATACCAGGCATTATGCATGGATTTTGTGTTTCTATTTTAATTTATGTACACACCCTTGTGATATGACTAACTAAACAAGTTAGAATACACAGAACATTTAGCCCAGTGCCTGGTAGACAGCAAATGCTAAGAGCCTGCTGTTCTTATGAGCTATCACTTAGCCAGGTTTTAAAAAGAGGTAGTTGTGGTTGTGAGAGGTTAAATTACATTGTTATAGGAATTTAGTGAGGAAAAAAATGAACCAAGGGTTTAGAAATAGGTGTGGCAGGCATTTGTTGTCTTTGTGGTTACTCACAATTCATTGCCCCTTATTTCAATGACTTTCTTTCTTTCTTTCTTTCTTTCTTTCTTACTTTCTTTCTTTCTTTCTTCCTCTCTCTCTTTCTTTCCTTCTTTCTTTCTTTCCTTCTTGGAGAACTGCTCCAAGTGCACTGTACGTGTGCTTCACTTCAGAGGATGGGTAAAGAATGTGAGTGGCTGGTCTTTGTTCTGTGTTTCCTCAGCCCACAGAAGCTGGCTCAGGGATTCAACAGGTGACTCATGTCTGTGCAGAGTGAAGCCTAGGGACCATGTAGGCTTTCAGGGGAAGCAACTTGTTCTCTTTGCTGCTGGGTGGATGCCCAGCCACATTTGTATGACTGGAGATTGGGCAGTCATCTTCCTGTCCCAAGGAGAAAGCTCCTGTGACCATGGAAACAGGAGAAACAGAGAAAGAGAAGCCTAGAGACAAAGAGCATTAAAGTGTCCTGAGACCGTCACAAAGTCCTTTGGGTCAAGCCACACCAGAAGCCTACAAGGTCTATCTCAAGTTAGTTCAGTTGCTGAGCCGATAAATTCTCTCCCTCTCCCTTCCGTTCCCTCCTGCTCCTGTTTGAGTTGGTTTTCTGCCACTTGGGCACCTTTCTCCTTCCATTTACTTGACTTGCCTGATGTTGGAGCCAGTAAAGAGCAGCATCCATATCTGCACCCAGTTCTGGCACCAGAGCCCATGTACCTCTCGTTCCATGCTGATGGGAGCCTGCACTGAAGAGGTGCCAGGCTGAGACAAGGAAACAGGTGAAGTAGGAGTCTGGACAGGGCCAGTCCAGCCATCGTGTAAAAGCTGCAGGCACAGTGCTTCCAGGGCACCCTTGCCCTATGCTGTGCTCCCAGGAACCCGAGAAGGTCTCAGGTGGAGAAGCACAAATGCTCACTGACTTCTGCACTGGTGGACTGTGCATTTTCAATGCAAGGAGCTCCTGCTTCCTCTGCTCATTCAAAAGAGAAATCCCCACCCCCAGCATAGAGTGAGTGAAAGCAAGATTCCCAAGGCTTTGAACCCTGACTCTCCAGGTGACCTCTTGGGCTGAGTCATCTTCCTGCTGCGATGGCCTTTGTTACTGCAAAATGAAGGTGACGTTTGACAAATGAGGTAGAGATGAGACCGCACAAGTCATCAGGCCACTAGGGTGCTGCTTGACAGCCTTGTCTGAGCAGAGTAGGACTGGGTCCCTCCTCACTGACACGGCAGTGAGGGAGTCTGTGAATAACCCAGTTTCTCACCTTCTCTGTCCCCCTGAAGAGACCCACTGCTCCCCCAGCTCAAGGCTTCGTGTTGCCCACACTGTTGCCACTACTGCCCAGAGCATGGTCTGCCTGCAGCACCACCCCCTGCCTCTGGACCACTCCAGAACTTGTCCCTGAACGCTGCTCTGATCTCTGATGTAGGGAAGGAGCTCTTTACCCAGCCTTTTCTAACAGAGATTCTCCAGCGGAACTGACTGCTCTTGACATCATTGTGAACTTCTAAACACCTGTCTTAGGTGGTGAGATAGTGGAAGGCTGGATACGGCCCTGGCTTGGCACATTTTGCCCCTTGAAGGCATCTTCTGCCTAGAGAAGTATGCGAAGCTATGACAGGAAAAAGAGCCAGGGTCCCTGCTCAAAAGAAAAATTTCATCAAATGTGAAAGATAGCTATTGTTTCAAGCAACGCATTCAAAAGAAATCAGTCTGGTTAAGACAGAATTCTACTAAGGAGATGCTCACCCAGCTCATTCTGGGGAACAAAATCATAACCCTGATCATCATCCTAGAGACCACCTGTTCCAATGCAAAGATGAAAAAACATGGTGATGATAAGTATTAATATTTAAAAATGGTGGCTCTACTACTACTTAGGAGGCTGAGGCAAGAGGATGAAAAAAGTTAGGGATATAGTTTAGTACTCTTTGGGCTCAATTCCTAGTACTGGAAAACAAAAACAAAAACTAGCTCTTTACAAAAACATATCTATTATACATTTTATAGTATATATGCTTATTTTGCTTATATATTTTACAAATAAAATGCTACTGACTGAAAGTTTCTGTTTTTCTCACCGCAGAATTCCTATATTGAAGACCTAACCCCAGTGTGACCGTTTTTGGAGATGAGGACTGTAAGGAAGCAATTAAGGTTTAATGAGCTCATAAGGCTGAGGCCCCGATCTGATAGGATTAGTGTCCTTATAAGAAGAGACAGCTGGGAGAAAGGGTTACATGAGGACATAAAGAGGAGGTGGCAGATCGGTAAGCCAGGAAGAAAGCCCTCACCAGAAACCAAACTGGCTGGATCCTTGCTTTTTTTGTTTTAAAATCTTTTTGAGACAGGATCTTGCTAGGCAATTCAGGCTGGCCTTGGGCTCACCTTATAGCCCAGGCTGGTCTCGAATTGTAAACAATTCTCCTGCCTCAGCCTCCCAAGTGCTGGGGTTACAGGAGTGTATCACCATGCCCAGTGATCCTTACTCTTTGACTTTTTAGATTTTTCACTGCTGTGACAAAATAGTTGAGGAAAATGGCGTAAAGGAAGAAAAGTTGATTTTTGGCTCACAGCTTCAGAGGTTGGCTGGCTTTATTGCTCTGTGGCCTCTGTAAAGTAGAAACATCATGGAAAAGGTCACGGTGGCCAGAAAGCAGAGAGAGCCTGAGCAGGATAGAGGAAGGGGCTGGGAACTGGACTGCCGCTTCAAGGTCACCCCCCATTCCCTTTCTCCAATTAACCTCACTTTCAACAGCCCCTTCTGCTACAAATATATCAGTAGATGAAGCCACTCCTCAGGCTGAGCACCTTCAGGGCACAATCACCTCACTGGGCCTAACCTCTGCACATTGCTGCTTCAGGAATAAAACCCTCGATACCCCGATCAGTGGAGGATATCTCAGATTTAAAGCACAGCAGGCTTCTAGTATTCAAAACGATAAAATCAGTTGCTGCTGTCCAAGCTACCCGAATTACAGTATTTTGTTACAACAATCAGAGCTGACTAATACTGATGTGGCATACTCAACTTATACATAGAAATAAAATATCCAGTATTTACTGTAAATTCTATATAGCCAGTTAATCCTCACAATGCTTTTGTTAATCTTTGCTGACAAACTGTGGTTTGAATTCAGCTATGATTTGATAAAATCACATTAAGAAAAATTTCTACCCAATTCAGCAAAGGAGGTGCTCATATCATTAGTGATGAATATAATTCCAACATGAATGTCAGTTATTTTCATTTGTGTTAATAGGTAAGAGGAAGGAGAAACAAGCCAGGTGTGGTGGCACATGCCTATAATCCCAGCACTCGGGAAGCTGAGGCAAAGAGGGTCACTGTGAGTCCGAGGCCAGCTTGGACTACATAGTGAGTTCAGGGACACCTTGAACTCACCATGAACAAAAAGCCCAAAAAGAAAATAGAAAGAAGAAGAAAAAAAGATGAAAGAGAAACAATAAACATGTGTATCGAAGTTCATTTATTCACCCATGGAATTGTGACATTTTGCTGAATCAGGTACTAGTTGTTGAATACTAGGAGATATTTCCTTTGGTTTTTTGAGACAGGGTCTTGCTGTCTGATTCAGGCTGTCCTGAATTCACTGTGTTGCCCAGGTTGGTCTCAAACATCTGGTGATCTCCTGCCTCAGCCTCCTGAGTGCTGTGCTTAAGCCATATGCCATTCTGCCAGGTGTTCAGATCATTTGTTGTTTTTGTTTTTCTGGTCACAGTGTAACCAAATGTTAGAGATGCAACACACCTTTAACTTTAATCTGGATTATTAATGTTTTAACAAGTCACATAATCAACAATTTCTGTGACCCCTACCATGCTGCTTCCAATCTATCAGTATTAAATCACTAAACACAGTTAGAAAAAGATACTAAGTGGCATGTTGTACAGTATTTTCACAAGAAAGGTAAAATGGACATAAGTAATCTCAAGAGGACAGGTAATACTAAAATATAGTGCCCGGTGTAGTGGCTCACGCCTGCAATCCCAGCACGCAGGGAGGCTAATGCAGGAGGATCATTGTAAATTCGACACCAGCCTGAGCTACAGAGTGAGCTCAAGGTCAGCCTGAACTGTGTAGTGAGACCCTGTCTCAAAAAAAAAAAAAAAAAGTATATCTATCTATCTATCTATATATATATATATATATATACACAACTAGAAAGTGATATGTTTTAAAGTTACCTTTGATTTCACTATAATTTAGTATACTTAATTTTTAATAATAGCTATGTTGGTGGTAGGGGTGTTGCTCAGTAGTAAAGCACTTGCTTGGCATGCACCAGGGCTTAGCACTGTGTGTGTGTGTGTGTGTGTGTGTAATATATTATTTAGTAACTAGTGTGCAAATTTCCTGAAAATTGGCTCTCATGAGCTGTCATAAGCTGACTGCAGTTCACCACCACTGGGATTGTTGCATCCGACTCAAACCACACTTGGTAAAGAGAACCAGATCAACTGAGCAGTGCACTAACGCCTAATGAACCCTTAAGGCCAGTTCCACTTCCCTAATTGATACCATTAGTCATAGAGCTCCTGTGGATTCCCTAGGCCGATTCTCTCCCCGACCTTTCATCTTCCTCTTTGTCTTCATCTTCGTTTTTCTCTGCTTCCCCCTCTTCCTCTTCCTCCTTCTGCAGTGCTGGGGTTTGAACTCAGAACTTTTTTTTCCCCTTTTCTTGAGACAGTTGTTAATTTGCTAAGTCAACCAGGCTGGGCTCAAACTTCCTTTCCTCCTGCCTCAGCCTCCCAGAGTGCTGGGATTTCAAGGGCATGCTACCATGTCTGGCTGGCAATGCTTCCTAAAGAATGAACCAGAAGGCTCAGCACCATTTCAAATTTTGTACAGATGCAAATTTGAGGGCCAACGGCCAACCTACTGTATCAGAACCTCTTGGGACAGGACTGAGAAATCCGTCTCTGCTCCTTCTGGAGATGTTCAAATTGCTTCTGACACACCCTCAAGTTTGATGTCTGAGTAGTCCTGTGCAAAGACTACAGTTTGAATAGCTCTGGGCTTTGGTGTGTCCCACATTGTTCTTGCCACATGCTGTGGGGGACAGACTGCCAGTTTTAACACTCATAATCCTTGTTACTACTTCCCGGTGTGCTCAAAGTACAGTAGTTAGGAAAAGCGTTTTCATCAATCCTTCCCTGTGCATGGCTTTGCCTCCACCCAATAAGCTTTGCAAACTGATGCTCAGTACAGGAGCGCCTCATGGTCTCTCTGACCCCAGGGCTCACAATGACACCAGCTCTGTGGGATCAAAATTCTCCAGCACTGTGAACACAGCAGGGGTGGTTTAAATTGCTTTCAGTCAGCAGAGGGCCTTCCTGCTTGGACTGGGAGCTCAGAGTGGCTTCTCCATTTAGTCGGCCCTGGACTCTGATATAAAGTGAAACATCTTTCTTTTGCTGTAAATAGCTGATGTCATGGAAATCCTGGGCAAAATGGGCTTTAACAAGTTGTTCCTATTTTTCACGATTTATTTTTTTTGAGGTGCTGGGGATCCAAACCCAGGGCTTTGCATTTGTTAGACAAACTCTCTACCACTGGGCTATTCCACCCCCTCCCTCCCCCTCGGTCTTCTATCATGTTTGCCTAATTGAAGTTCATGGGCTTTGGGGTTGGTTGACTTAGAGGCTCCACAATGGCATCAAGAACATAAATTCCTTTCAGCTTTCTGTTGGTTCAAATTCCTTCAAGCTGTTGGCAAGATGGCTCTAGTGGTTCAAGCACAAAGTCAGAGAAAAGATTGTTACCCGGACTGCCTGTGCCAAGTCAGGAACTGGGCACCTGAATGGGAAAAAAATTATGTACTAACCTCTAACTGAAACTTGATATTTACTTTAGTTATGAATACAGACAAGTATAGGGCCAGTGAAAGCCAGTGATATGCTCTGGCTTTGACTACAGGAAAAATCACGTATATTTTATATTTTGCCACAGTTGTGAAGGTATAATATCATATTATTTATGCTTGACCCCATTTTGAAATTACAATATTATTAGTCTCCATCATTTGACCTTGTTCTTGAATGTATTGGTAGATACTATATCATAAACACGTTGTTTTAATATTTTAATAAGTGTGTTACAGAATTGTTTGCATACAACTTGTTTTGGGTACTTAAAATATTATTTTAAAAGGTATATACAATTTCCCTGCCAAAAGTATTCTTATATCAACAACCAATGTAGGAGTGTTTGATCCCTCGTGCCATGGCCACTACCACCAACAATAACAGCAAAAAAAAGAAAGAAGATTGAAAGAAAGAAGAGTCTCTGATTTGAGGGAGTCTAACTCCTTTTTGTGACTCTTTCATAACAGACAAAAAATACTGTATTTCATTGGCTAACGTTGAGTCACATGATGATCTTGAGTCAATCATTATAGAAAGGAAATGGAACTATGGAGGGAAATGAAATACCCAGCCCCCAAGGTGAGTAGGTCCAACTCTCACTGGGGCAGAGGGACTACTTGGAGGAGATTGGTCATCAGAAGAAACTGGGGTTCTGTTGGAGGTTGGGTGGAGGAGAAAGGACTGCGGGGGAGGTAATCTCTCCAGTGCTGTGAGTTGGGGATTGCTTGGGGTTCTGGATCATGTTATCCCACAGTTTAGAAGGGTAAGACAAAAATAGAAGGTGGAACATGTTTTTATGTGAATACTTTGGGGGTAATAGAAAGGTATGATGGGCTTTTTAGCTTCATAAAAAGTTTTCTAGAGGAAGTTGTGCATGATTATATCTTGGGGAATGAATAGGACCTAGCCAGAAGAAAGAAGATGGAAAATCATTCTGGAATGTGGACATTGTGGAAAGGCCAGAGGCAGGAAGAAGAAAGGTGAGTCCCAGGAACTACAAGTACCGTAAAGAAGAAATTGGAGAGATCATTGGGACACCAGCATTAGGGGCCATAAAGGGTCAGAGCAGATGATGGGCTCATGGGCTCAGAATTAGGCAGATTGTGATGTGATTTTGACTTCTGTCTGTTCCTTGAAAGCCTGGAACCTCTGTAACTTTTCTGAGAACCTAGAGGCTGGATTCACAACCTCCAAGCTCTCTGTGAAATAGGAAGACATGTTGGAGAAGCAATGGCACCCTGTGATATAATTTTTGATCTCTTGCTCCAAAGAGTCACACTCAAACAATAAAACCACTAATTCTGTCTCCTAGTATACCAGGAAATGGAAGCTTTGCAGGAAAACCACTAGTATTATAATTACAGGCTTTACGATGAGTATCACGGGTGATATTTAGCATTCAGCATCAAACAATGAAGTGCTGAAGGCCTTATTGTTTTTTTGGTCCTGTTCATGGAGTGAAATCAGACTCAGCAGAATTCAGAGACTTTCAAATAGATTTGGAAAGTGACTCTGAAAGTAAATTATCCAGGTAATAAAAGGCTGGAACTTCAGCCTGAAGAAATGGTTAATTGCTTTGCCTTCTAGCTACTGTGTTGGCTCTGTGCTTACTGGAGAATGTAGCATTCCAGGAGAGAGGCTATAAATTTCTTGTCAAGGAGAACCTATTCCGGGTGGACTGGAGTGGGGGAAAGACAAGCAGTCACCGGTGCCAATACTAATAATCAATCATGGGAAATATGTATCTTTTTGAAGCAGTGTTTCCGGACAGAACCCTTCTAGTTTGGCTCTTTGTTGAGTTTTTGATTCTCTTTCTCTCATTCATGCATACATACGAGTATCGAGCTACCAAGTGTACACGCAGTGCGGGCTGTTTTGCAGTCTCAGCCCGGCCATTGTTTTAGATACATGCACACAGGGTCCTTGGTCACTGGCAGTGTAAATCCAGACCCCTCAGAAAGAGGATGCCTGGCTTGAGAAAACCAATTTCACGAGGAGGAGAAGGTTGTCCTGATTTCACAGGCCTCGGGGTGCACTGGTTACACCACACTGTTATTAGACATTGCCAGGCGAGGGCTGTAGCATTCACATGACTTTGGTTGCTGGGAGCGGACGCAGCTGTGGCTGCTGCTGGGCTGCCTCTGCTCAGGGTGTTACCTGGTGAGTGGGGTGATGTTGAGACAGGTGGGATCTTTCACACGCCATGTACTTACAAAGGTGTTTTCTGCTGTTTGTGTCTTTGCTTTGCAAGCTTTTGGATGCCTCTTCTAGGACAAACTAATATCTCAGCATGAATCACTGCCTTAAGAAGAACTTCTCCTTCCAGCAAGGTGCTTGTCACGTTGCTCTCTCTCCATCCAGCAGAGAGCAGGCAGGCTGTCTGTTTTGATTTCCCATCCTGGTACTAGGGGTTGAACCCAGGACTTTTGTACTAAACTATGGCCCCAAGCTTTTTAAAACTTTTTTATTTAGAGACTTATACATATAGCCCCAAACCTTTTAAAATTTTTTATTTAGGTTCTCAATAAGTTTCTAAGTTTCCCAGGCTGGACTCGAACTTGCTATCCTTCTGCCTCAGACTCCAGAGGGCTGAAATCCCGCACTGGAGGTATTCTAACCGTGCTGCCATTAGGAGCCCAGGGAATCTGGACATACCCTAAGGCAAGGGACTAAAAGAAGAAATTATCAGCTCTGGGCTCTGCTGACACCTGCTTCTAGGATCCAGAGAGGTGGCCAAAGGGCACTGTCAATAACAGGAGTGTAAATTCATCCATGAGCCCAGGCCGTGTGTTCAGGCCTGACTGGCACCACTTGTGAGGAAGTGCTTATAGCTAGACAGAGAGAGACCTGCAGAGGAGCCTGTCCTGATTCAGGAGAGAATGGAGGCGCCAGAGTAGTGTTCTCCAAGGCTACTTCATAAACACTGAGTCCCTGAAGCCCGAAAAAAGGTAAAAGGACTTTGGGATTAAATAAACCAGAGAAAGACTGAGTTCAACAAAGGGAAACTGATTTCTGTACTGCAAGATCTCAAAATTAAAATTCGTTGAAGAGTGCTGTCAATCTTTAGGCAGGGATTGCAGTACCTGATATTTCTCAAACCTGTTGACCCTTTTTCAGTGTAACATCTATCTCTTGAGGCAGAGTGTCAAGGACACACTTTGGTCTTTTGCAGTCGGGGTCTTCTGTGTTTATGTGGTAGGGTAGGGTGCTCAGGTACTGGTGCTGGCACATTGGATCTTGAATCTGCCTATTTTCAGGGCTTGTCTGTACCTTAACTGTGGTGTCTCTTGCAATTCTGGTCAATGAATGTGCCACAGGGAGTCCTTTGTGGACCTGGACCCCTTGATATTAATATTAGACAGCAGCTTACGGCTCCGGATTATACAAGTTACTTCGGGTGGTGAAATAGGAGAAGGAATGGAGAAGTTGTTAGCCTCTGACAATAGAGAGAGCAGAACCAGAGTGAAGAGGAATCCCCATGACGGAGAAGGGAGCGTGGCACCGTGGAAAAGAACCGGGTTGGCTAGGCTCATTCCAGCTGTTTATTGGATATGGAACCCAATCAACCATCCCAACGCATAGTTTCTGTGCGTAAAAAATAGGCCTAACAAGAACATTCACCTCCCTGGATATTTGCGATGAATAAATGAGATGACACATTCCAATCAGGAGATTAGGAGCCAGTTCTATTATAGAAACAAAGATTTATCAGTTGAGAGAAGGAACCCGGACATGAATGTGCACCACTGTGTCCAGATAGTAAATGACCAGGGATGAGATGGACAGGCAGATAGGTGGGGTGCTACAGTCTGAGTGTTTGTGTTCCCTCCCAAACTCCCAAACTTTATAAAAATCCTAGCCCTCATTGATATTAGGTGGGTTTTGGGGAGGTGGTTAAGTCAAGAGGATGGAGCCTCCATGATCAGGATTAGTGTCCTTATAAAAGAGGCTCAGGGAGACACCTCTATGAACTAGGAAACAGATGCAGATAAGGAATTACGGGCACCACCATCTTGGTCTTTAGCACCCAGAACTGTGAGAAATAAATTTCTGTTTGCAAGTTACCAGTTTGTTATTTTGTGTTAAAAGCAACACAGTGTTAGTAATGTAGTTTTTTGATCACTCAGGAAACGTGGAGATGAAGGAGGGTGAAAGGCATAACACAGAATCCATTTTCTGCTTCTGTGGCTTGGGCTCACCTGACTTGACCTTTGCTTTCCGTATCCAGCGAGGCCATGGGCTAAACCATTAACACTCGCAGTAAATGCTAAGCTGCACCATTTGGAATCTAGATTTGCTGGACATGCGAGGGTGATTCTCTAATGGGCTGTGCACTGGGGGAGGGATCCCAGCCACTGGCCAACGGGGCATCAGCAGATCAGAGAGAAAGAGAAGGTCACAGGCATTTTGGGATGCCTGGAACCCAGTGAACCGAGCCATGAGATCAGTTTACCTTCTGGCTGTGGAGCCCCATCTAGGGAGACAATTCATATCCTACAGGAAGGGAGAAGGAAGACAAGGAGCCCCTGCCCTCCTCATTGCCTGTGTCTGGTCCAGGCCACCGCACAGGAGATGATGTGAGGGTTCAGGCTGAGCCTAAAGGTGGCGAAGCCACATGAAAGGAAACAGGGGAGACCGTGGCTGGTGTGTTATTCAGGCCACACCTGACTGATTTCAGAGTGTGTTCTTCTGGATCTTGAGGGGCTAGGATGGACTGTTCAGTGTGGTCTCCAGAAACTGAGGCTGCCAGCACTGGAATGTTTTTTTTCCCCTCTGAAAGATGTGGGTTTAGGCTGAATTTAGACCAAACCAGAAAGAATCTCAATAACTAACATCCATCCTATTTGTTTGTTTCTTTATAGGACTGAACCCAGAACGTTTGCACTAACTCCTCAGCCCTTTTTTATTTTCAAAGGGTCTTGGTAAGCCAAGTTGCCCAGACTGTGGTTGAACCTGTAATCCCTCCTATTCAGCCTCCCAGGGTGCTGAGGCGCAGGGTGCATTTACCATGCCTGGCTTCCAAAGTCCAGTGTTATGAACTATTTTGTGTACTAACCTATGAGTCCTCCCAACCCTATGTGAAACCAGGGAAAACCCTGGTTTCTTATTAACCTTATTTTGCAAATGAGAAAGCTGAGCCAAGTACAGGCTGAGTAACTTGCTAGAGGTCCTGTTAGTGTTAAGCACCAGGACTTGAACCCAGGCAGTGTAGCTCCAGAGCTGAGGTTCTGAGTCATGTTGCTATCATGGGAGTTCAAATTAAAAAAAAAAAAGTGTTTTTTTGAGACAGGGTCTTGTTATGTATAGTGCAGGCTGGCCTTGAACTCATTATGTATCCCAAGCTGGCCTCAAACTCACAGTGACTCTCCTGCCTCAGTTTCCCAAATGCTGAGATTACTTGAGATTTAACAGGGGCCAGGGATTTAGCTCAGTGGCATAAGTGCCTGCTTGGCAAGCACAAGGTTGTGAGTTCGATCTCTGGTACCACAAAAAAAAAAAAAAAAAAAAAAAAAAGATTTAACAGAAGTAGAATTCAGTGGTGGGTCATATCTCGGATACCTGAGGAAGGAGAATAAGCTTTTTATTTGTATGGTCCGAGCTTGGGACTCTGGTGGATTGTAGGTTCAGGGATGAGTTCAGGCCGACATCAAATGCCCGAAGTTCTATTGTTTTGTTTACAGCGGGGAAGAACTGAAGAAACCACTCAGATTCATTTGACTGAGCTGTTTGTGGTCAGTTTTGCTGGGTCGTGAAGATGAGATTATTTCTCATCTTTGTTCACCCTGTGGCTATAGAGTCCCATCTCAGGGGATGATTTATGTCCTAACAGAGTCTCCATATGTTTCAGGGGTGAGAGGACTGTAATCCCCTAAAGGAGAAAAGAATAAAGTTTATAGTGGAAATAACCACTGGATTTAGAGCTACCCAGGCTTGGCTGGGTTTGAAATCTTGCTCCTGATCCTACTGGCTTTGTGACTTTTGGAAAGTTATTTAAACCTCTCTGGGGCTCACTTTCTTCCACTATAAAATAGGAAAAACACCGTGCCTTGCAGGGTTTTCAGGAGGATTAAATGAGGTGGTGAGCTCACCGTCTATACTGCCTTGGGCATGGTAGATGTGTGGTCAACATGGAATCTTCTCCTCTCATGCTTGCCTTCTCTCCTTTTCCCAGAAAAACATAATTTTGAATAAAAAATGAGAAAGCAAGAGGAAAGTCACAGGGCTACAGTCCTTCTCGATGTCTATAGCAAGGGAGAACGATGTTCCTGATACCAGTTGTGCTTGGAGAGGACAAGCCACCCGGAAAGCCCGCAAGCCCCGCCTGGCTGCTTCTCTGTGGTCTCAATCACCACAACATTGACTCTGCTCCAGGAACTGACCCTAGAGGCTGCCTGCACAGGCAGGATGGGGCTGAGGTGATCCTGAAGGGACAATTGGGTGCCTACACAGAGAACTGTTCCCTGCAGAGGGCTGAGACTAACGGTGCTATCCCTGAGGCCTGACTGGAAAGGAGGCCAGGATGGTGACTTCCAGCTGGCAGAAAAGGCCAACTTATCTGCAGGAGCTTGGTCACAGCGACGTCCTGGACCAGCGCACAGACACTCACCCTGCCTGGGAAAAGCAAACTGAGTGGTTTGTTCTGCTGAACTCCGGGTGGGGCGGGGAAGGGCTAGCAGAGACACTGAATTCATCTGTACTTTCATTCATTCAATGATGCCTGTTGAACACCTCTTGTCTCCAAATTGTCTCCACCCTTCAGTGACTTACTCAGGCCTCACTTCCCCAGTAGCACCCTTCCCAGCAGTGTGGCTGTGGTCGAGTCAACCAATTTCTTTAGATCTCAGTTTCTGCAGCTATGTAATGGGTTAGAAAACAACGGCTTGGTATACAGCAAGCATATGGTGCACATCGTTTCTTTTTCCCCTACTATTTCCTCCTTTCCAAGTGTCTGCAGAGAGAAGGTCGACCTAAAGTTGCCAGCACTCATTTGTGAATTTGGGGAAGGGAAATGCTGCCAGAGGCTCACTTTTGTCTCCACTTGTTCTGCTAGCCACGGCTGTTTCAGATATCTATTGCTGCAAAATGAATCATCATTTAAAATGTGTGACTTCAAATGACAATAATCAGTGTATTATTAGCTCTCTGGTTCTGTAAGTTAAGTGGGGTTGAGGACATGGTTCCTGCTCAGGATCTCTTGAAAGTTGCAATCAGATGTTTTCTGGACTTGGAGTCATTCCAAGGCTTCCTGTTTCATATGCCTGACATCAATGCTGGCTATGGCGTAGGACTCGTGCCCCAGACAGCTCTACCGACGGATGGCCTCTCTCTGTGGTCTGGATTTCCTTCCAGCATGGCAGATGAACTCCAGGAATATGAGCTCTGCAAGAACCAGGTGAAAGAGGCAAAAACATGACTTCTGTTACAGTCTCTCAAGATTGCCTGGATCCAGGTAGAGGAAATGTAGACCATATCTCCTGATGGAAGAATCATCAATGTCACAGTGTAAGAGCACCTGGCATGTGAGGTCTTGTTGCAGCCAGGATGAGCAAAACAATCAGCCACAATGAGTTTCCAGGAAGAACTTCCAAAGGGAAGGCTGTGGTCTAACTCAGGGCCGGAGTCGCTAATGCAGAGAGAATCACAGGTCCCTGGAGATGAGCTTTGATTCTGAGGGTAGAGGTAGGATCTGTCACTGCCAAAGTGGTTCTTGAAACTGGGATTCCAGAATTGGATTAGATCTTCAATGGGCAGAAAAATCAAGAAAGAGAAGAGCAATTAAGATGGGCATGGAGATTTGTTAAGTGTAGGAAAGAATGTTCAATCTTTCTCCGATGTTCTGGAGTTCTTCTAAGAGACCTGCTTAGGTTTATTGAGGAGACCCTGGGAGCTCAGAGGATGGGGAATTGTGCTTGGGTCAGAGGTCAGT
The DNA here is from genome assembly GCF_034190915.1 of Cavia porcellus. Taxonomy (NCBI): domain Eukaryota; kingdom Metazoa; phylum Chordata; class Mammalia; order Rodentia; family Caviidae; genus Cavia; species Cavia porcellus. The sequence continues at coordinate 80,698,850 of NW_026947489.1, forward strand.
GAGCACTCACCCTGGGACCAGGTGAAGCTTCAGCCTTTTCCTTACCTCCCTATTTCATTCTCAAAGTACATGGCCACTCCAAAGATCAGGAGGGGTTAGGTTGGCCTCATCTCTAGAACAAGCTTACCTCCAGCATAAACACAAATCATTGCATGCCCACCATCTAAAATAAGTATGAGAGTGAGTTTGGAATTAATCTTTGTAAGAGTAATTCTCTAGGTGGAAATAAAAGGAAATATATGGAAATATACAAGATCATTTTTCCAGTGGAAAACAAGAAAGGGAGCCCTGCTTGTTCTCTCCTTGAGTGAATGAGGCAGAGATTAATCTATTAAAATCAAGTATATAAATTATACATGGAAGGGAACTGGCTTGCGGATAAGGTGTCTGATAGGGTGCTGATGGAAATGAAAATGAGGCTTGAAAGATCAATTCTGCTTTTGAATCAGCTCCAAGTCCTGCTGATGGCCCTGGGCCTGCCTTGCAGAAAATACCCTGACTTATCAAATTGGAGAACACCCCATCCCCAAACCTTTGAAATATGCACCTTCAAAGTAATTGCTGTTTTGGATGATATTTAATAAAAAGACAGTAAAAGTTGGAAAGCCCATATTTTTGCTACCTGGTGGCTGATATAAATCAAAGGGACAGAGGAGGAGTCTGATGGGGTGATTGCTGCCAGCCCATGTAAGAAGGTTGGGCCTAAATCTGAGGTGTCACCCCCAGTCTAGTCATTGCTGTGTGAGCCTTAGCCTGACCTTTAACCATTCTGAGTTTGTTGCTTTTCCATCCCCTGACCCATTTATAAAGTCACATATCCATTCAGTGAGATGCATGTGTACCTACTATGTGACAGGGACTGTGCAATGAACGTATGCGATGGTCAACACAGACGTTCTTTATGCATTCCAGCCATGTGGCTAAGTCATTAAGTAAACTGGTCCTAAATGAGTAATTGTATATAGTACATACATTGCTGTATTCTGAACAAATAAATAGTCAGAGGAAGCTTGGTGATTTTGCTTTCATTTGCATAACTCTTACATGCAGTACTGTAACGTGTAACAGAACATAAAACTGTAGCACTGTACGGTACAACCAGCAAAAATTACAGTACTGTACAAACGAAATGTACTGTTCAAAAAAAGACATTGAGGTTCTATAAACAAGATGTACAGAACTATATGAAAAAATAAATAAGTCTGAACAGCAGGTTGTAAGTTTGAACAGCATGCCTGGGTTGTAAGTTCAAATAGTCGTTAAACAAGTGGTTCGTTAAAAGAGGCATATCTGTAAATATAACCAGTAAAAAGATGAATATAGCAAGCATTTATTGTTAATAAATTCTGAGTCAAAAAGACAGATAAATTGCAATACCACCTTGTTAGTGTGAAACCAACATTAGCCAGAGTTTGCAGATAAACAGGTTTATAAAAGAATTGGGATTGTTTTGCCTGACAAAGAGGATTACTCCCTACTAATGATCATCTGGCTAGAGCTTCACTATGTGCCCTCAGAGAGTCTTTAAGATGCCTGCTGCTGAGAAAGTAGCAAGAGGAAATGAGCTTAAATTGCAGCAGAAGCCATTTAGGTGAGGTGAAAAAACTTGACCAGGCTTGTTACAGGTGGATAAGTAAGATTGTGGTGGTTGATGTACCTCCATGAGGTCACAGACCTTCTTCTGCCCCCAGAGCATTTCATAGGGCCTGGCTCATAGAAGACACTCCACATATGTTTTTAAATAATGAATAAACCATTGGTCCATTATCTGGTGGTATTTAGGGTAGGACAGATCTCACTCTGCTCGAACTACCAAAGCACAGACTTACATAAAACCAGCCTGGGAAAGCCCTGCCCCTGCCCTGTCCGTGAGGATGGCATTGGATCCATTTAAATTGAATGGCTCACTCACTTAAAAACAATAGTGTTACTGAGGATATAATATGTGGATAGCAAAGTGCACAAATCAGAAGCATGCAGCCCCCAGAATTTTTTTTTTGTCTTTTTCCTTTTTTATCGGTACCGGGGATCAAACTCACGACTGCCTGCTTGCAAGGCAGGTGCTTATGCCGCTGAGCTAAATCCCCAGCTGCAGCCCCTGGATTCTTTACACAGGTACACATCCATGTGAGTACTCCCAGATCAGAATCCAGAAACTTTTTGGCATCCAAAACCTTCCCATAGCCTTTCCAGCCCCTCAGAGAAGACTTCTACTTGGATGTCTCTGATCTTTCTATATATTGTACTGCCATGTTTCCATCCTGTATGGAAAGGGAAAAATTAATTCATCTTCATCCCAGGAAAACACAAGTCACAAGTTAATTTTTCCCTTCTGACATAAACAAATAAACAAACAAAAACCCAGAGAATCATTAACTTTCAGCTTAGGAAGGGGGTTACCCCATCTAGGTCAAGGGTGCCTGACCTTTCTTGAAAGCAGGACCCCTCAACATCAAGTTTCTCCATAGATCCCACCTGAAAGAGTTGAGTTTTTGGTGTCTTTTGATTAAGAAAATAATGACTACTGCTTCCCAAAGACTGGAGAGGAGGAGGAGTAGGGAGTTACGGTTGAATGAGCAGAGTGTTTCAGTCTTGGATGATGAAAACATTCTGGAGAGGCAGGGATGTTGCTCAGTGGTAGAGAACTCCCCTACTATGTGCCAGGCCGTGGGTTCCATCCCCGGTACCACGACTGGAAAAAGAGTTCTAGAAATGGATAGGGATGATGGTTGTGCAACAGTGTGACTATACATGGTGCCACTGGATTGCACACTTAAGATGATTAACTTGAGTACATTTTGTTATGTATATTTTACCACATTAATAAAAATGAGAAATTAAGTATCACTAAAACACAAAGACTAGGCAGGTGTGGTGGCCCTTGCCTAAAATTCCAGCACTCAGGAGGCTGAGTCAGGAGACTTGCTGTGACTTCAAAGCCAGCCTGGGCTACACAGTGAGAACTAGTTAAAAAAAAAAAAAAGGCAAAATAATAGTACATGGAGCCTGAGGATAAATTTTCCCTCATGCAACAAATTCTAAATCTAGCATTTGCCTGCAAGCTCCCTACCTCCTCTTAGGGTCTGAGACCCGCAGAGAGATGAGCTGACTGGTCTACCTCTGTCACTCCTAACTTGAAGTTATCGCATCCCAGAAAAGGGAGTGATTGGTCCAGGGTCACCTGCGTCATTTGTAGCAGAGCTAGGATAGGACTTCTGGCTGTCTTTATAGCCATTCCTCTCAGCTCTGCATGGCCTCTCGCTGTACCTGCCCATGACCACACACGCTCTCTGAAGCCTCCTCAGACACTGAACTGGATGTGATGACCAGCGCAGGGTGTCCACTTCCTTGTCACATCAAGGCACGAAGTGGGGTATCTGGCTGAGAGGTCTCTCTATTCCTTTGGATTGGATCCTAGAGCTCAAGAGGAACATGGGGGTGTTACAGGCTCATTTGCATCATACAGGCTGTGTGTGGCTTCTGTGAGCAGGGAGGGACAGCTGCACCTGGAGGAGCCCTTCTCTGAGCTGCAGGCTGTGAGCCCAGTTTCAAACGAGAGGTGCTGTCTGAGGCAAGAGTGGGTGCCTTGGCTATTTCGGCAGGAGCTGACAATAGGAGTTTTGCTGTCGCACAAGCTGTGCGGAGCATTTTGTGCTGTGGGCTGCCCTGCCTCCGCCTTCCCTCTCCCTGGGCTCAGTGGCTGCTGGTGCTGCTCCCCAACCTCCTCCTGATGCTGCTAGCAACATCCAGTTAATTCGGCATAATTTGCTTCATTACAAGCCCTTAGATTGGCAGGGTGCAGAGCAGACCTCCTGGACTTTTTCTCAGGGACAGAACTTGGAGTCTAAGAGAGAAGAGAGGGCAAAGTCCTGCTGTATCTGTCCAGCTGGGCACCAAGGAGCTGCTGGGAGCTTCTTACAGGCAAGGCTGTGCTCACTCCACAAAGCAAAGGCTTCCTGGTGCCCTAAAGCCCTGTTTAAAAATATGATAGAAATGGGTGAATGGCAAGATAGCCCTGCAGAAACATCAGGCTGTCGTGCAAGCCTGCCAACAGACAGCAGCCTTGAGGGGTGGGGGAGGATGGTCCTATGCTTATTACGCTTCCCCATAACCTTAGGAGGTCCTGCAGTGGACTGTGAGACAAGAGGCCCCTTTTATGGCCAAGACGTAAGGAGATTCAGTAAATAGCTGGCAGGATCGGCTCTCTGGGCCTGTGTCTTCAGTGGGGAAAAAAATGCTGAAGGGAACTAGGACTCATTCAAGCAGGGTAGGGTCATGAAGGGACACTGGCCCAGGGGTCAGATAGAGGCTGGGACTGGACTTGTAGTCTGTATCTCTCCAGTGATGGAACTATGACTCCTCTGATCTTTATTGATCAGACCTGATATGAAGAACAAGGCAGTAATCCCTCCCTCATTCACTGAGAATGGACAGAGGGATAGAGGCTGACCATATAGTGATTAAGGCATGAGCTTACCAGTCAGCCAGCTGGGGTTGCAATCCTGGCTTCACTTCTGTGTGACCCCAGGAAAGTCAGGTCACCTCTCTAATCCTCTTCCTCCTCTCTTGGGAAAGGGAGACTACAAATCTGCCTGTGTGTGCCTCATAGGAGTGTTGTGAGGATTCAGTGAGCACTTGGGAGTGTCTTACACACAGTAGGAACACAGTGTGTATGTTACCATTGCTATCAGAGCAGAGTGCCCAGCATTCTCCCTGCAACATCAGGAAGGCTGTGAGATGGTTTTCTTCCCAGTGACTCAACATCCTCCGTTAGAGAATGTGGATATTAGTTGGTGTGGTGGCACATGCCTGTAGTCACAGGAGGCTGAGCCAGGAGGATTGCTTGAGCCCAGAAGTTCAAAGACAGCCTGGAAAGTAAGACAAAATTATAGAATAAGAATAAGAAGTAGAAGCAGAAGCAGCAGAAGCAGAGGAGGAGGAGAGAAAGAAGAAGATGGGTCAGGAAAGAGGAGGAAGAGGAGGCGGAAGGGGAGAGAGACACACAGAGAGATAGATAAATAAAGAGAGAGACTTGTGTCAGTAAGGGCCATCCAGAAAATCTCTTATAAGCACTGTCCTCCCGCCCCCGAAAGCACTGTCTTCCTCCCGAGCCCACGGTACACAGTACCATCAGGGCCCTTGAACGCGTGGGTTTCGGTGAATTCGTCTCCTCTCAGAGCAGGCACAATGAGGGCTGCAGTAACCCTGTATCCCCTACCTCACCCAGTGGGACACTCTGTCAGGGTCACAGAGGGAGCCAGAGTGGGTGTCAGGGCCATGCAGGCTGGACGTGGAGAAGAGCAACTGTCTGAGTGAGCAAGAAGGTGCCTAAGTGGCAGCGGGGAACCTCAGGCTCCTGCCACCTCCACCTGCAGCCTGCTTCTTCCCTGCGTTCTCCGGGGATGCGGCAGAGGGAAGGACTGGGATGGAACAACAGGGAGACTTTTGCCTCCGCTCAACCCTGCGCTCTTGGTTAATCATTGAGTCTGCGACACTAAAATCTCCAGGGGCAGTGTTACAAATCCGGGACGGGCAGACCTCATCCCAATTAAATCAGAAATCCCTGGGCAGGGGACCCAGGCGTCTGTATTTTCTTTTCAGGTCCTCAGGTGATTCCAGTGTGCAGCTGAGGTTAAAAACACTAGATCATCTAGGGGAAGACATGGCTTCTGAGTTTCAGGAACAGCAGGATTGCTGCATCTCAGCTGCCCTCTTAATTCAGCCTCCTACGTTGCTGAATTAGAGAATCACCAATATTTAGTGATATCCACTATGTACAAAGCCCCTGGCTGGGGAATACAGCAAAAAACCCACAGCAAGGCCACAGTAATAGCATTCATGAAGTGCCCATTGTGTGCCAGGCACTTACCAGACTAATCATCCCCCAAACTCACAAACTCATTGCAAACACTCATTGCGATCACCACAAACTCATCTCCATTTTAGAGATGAAGGGTATAGAAGACATTTAACACTCTCCCATATCCACCCTCCTAATAACTGAAGCTGTTTCCTGCAAACATCCCTAAAGTTGGTTATGTTTTGTTTTCTGGTTAAGGGAACATGTTAGGACCACTCACAGAATAAGCTAAAAATAGTCCCAGCCAACGAAGGATGGAGAGTGGTGGATAAACCCTCATGGTTCACTTCTTGCTGAGGACAGCTCCGTGGTGTACTCTACCCCAGTGATCTCAAACTTGGCTGCACATTAGATCACTTGGGAAATATAAGAAAAGTCTTGATGTCCAAGCCACGCCCCAGTCCAATTAAATCCAAACCTCTGTGGATAGGACTCAGGCATCCATAATTTTAAAGTTCCCAGGTGACTGCAGTGTTGATCTAGGCTGGAACGTGGTATTCTCACAGTCCCAGCAGGACTGAACTCCTCTTTCTCAATATGATAACTTTTGAATAATACCCCTTTTGGGGTTCTTTTCTTTCTCTGTCTCACTTCCCCACTTGCCTAATGGTACTTTCTGGAATCACCTCCCAATAAACTTCAGATGTCAAATCCTGGCTTTAGGTATCAAAGGAAGATGACATCTGGACAAGCAAAGTGTCTTGCTAAAAGCCTCACAGCCAGGATGTGGCAGAACCAACATTCAATCTCCTGCTCACCATGATCTTACATTACAATGGAAGAGATGGAAGAGACGGACATTCAGAAAACTACAAGACCAAAGGGAATGAAAGTTCAAATAGACCTTCAAACAAACGAGGAACATTAAAGCAAGTAACCCGCAGTTATATATGATGGAGAGTCAAGGACGCCTTTGTGGAGTTGGAATCATTTATGGTAGGCAAATGAGAGGAACTTCCATAAGAGAAAAGGGTAAAATAATTGCCAATAGATGAGCAGAGGCCCAGAGATGGGACCAGGAGATTTGGATGAATGTGTGGACAGCTACGACGCGAGGTGAGCCGGGACTGAGGAGGTAAGTAGGGGTTTGATGGTTCCTGAAGTCTAAAAAGTTCCTCTGGTTCCCCTCTCTCCAGGATCCTTCCTTAGCCTCCCACACTGGGTCTCCTTCTAAGGCATGACAGGGTAAGAATCTTCTCTCTGGAATATTTTACCCAGGATGGGTGGGCAAAGGGGCAAAGCCATGTCAGCAGTGTGGTTAGGAGGGGGAGAGAAGTGGGTCAGTGTGAAGTCCTACTAGTGAACCCTGGCAGCTCATAAAGGACAAAGGGGAGGGTTTGGGCATCCATCTGACACCCAGCCTTTTCCCTGTGTCTTGCTGTTCTAGACCCCTCATTCTCCAAACATCCGAGCCGATTCCTCGCCCAGGGCATTTGCCTCTGCTGTGGCCCTGCCTGGAGAGCTCGACCTTTAGGTCACAGAACGTTTCTTTCTTCCTTCCTTGCTCAGAACTCTGTACAATGTCACTGCCTTGGAGAAGGCCTCCTGGGCTTCCTTCTCTTTCCCCTGGCCCTTGCCACATGTCTCTCTCACATGGCCTCATTTTCTCACTTTATTGTACACAACACATCTGAAATTCACCTGAGGCCTGTTTCTGTTTCCTTCCTGACGAAGCCAGTCTCCCTCCAGGCTTTGTAGTGGAAGTAGTTGCTTTCGATTGTGTGTGTGTGTATGTGTCCCCTCAGCTCCTAGAATAGTGAATGAGGTTCTGGATCATCCTGGAGAGCTGGGGGGTGGAGGAGTGGGGGTCTGGATGAGAGCTGGGAACTAGAGGGAGGGCAGGTGGGTGTGAGGCGCTCTGCTCCATAGCCAGGCTGGTCTAAATGAGTGGGTCCAAACAGTGACCAATCAACACAGATAGAGGAGCTAAATCAGGTTAACACCCCCCTCCTCCCGGGCACTGTCATCCATAAATGGCTTCAGAGCAGCACAAGGTCAAGGGTACAGCTTTCACCTCATTCCCACCCTCCATAGCCCGCAAGGGACCCCTCTCCACCCTTAGGAAACCCAGCCTTTCCTCAAATGTGAGTCTCTGGGCTGCTGTTCTTTTGGCCTGGTTCCCCATCCCCACCCCCACGCACCACAATGTCCTTTCGTTCTGCATTTTATTTCTGTGCCCAAGGTCTGAGGTGGTCACGCACACGCTGACATTTAAAGACTCAGCTGAGAAATCAATCAGTGTGGTCTGTCCTTCAGTGCCTTGGGAAGCTGCGTGGCCGAGCCAAGCCCTGTCTGGCTTATGCCCTATTGATCTGCGATGGCAGCTGTGGGCTGCTGCAAGTACATGTGAAGCCAGACTTGGGAAAAACAGGAGGCAGGGTAGCAGAGTGGTCAGGAGTCAGTGTGCCCAGACTGGAGTCCTGGCTTCTGTCATTGACTGGCTGTGTGACCTGGGCCACTTGCTTAACCTCTCTGAATCTCCTTAATTAAAGAGCTACAGTGCTAAAAAAAAATTAATAACCACAAAGCATGGAAAATGATGTTTGCTACATAGCGCTCTGTCCTTGTTAGCTATTGCTGTGGCCTTTAGATTGGGGGTTGGGGGTAGAATCCCATCTCCCGAGATTGTTATGATGGATAGGATGAAATCATTCATGGATAATTCCCTTAGTGTATTATAAATGCTCAGTAGATGTTAGCTGAATACCACACTGAAGGAGCCACACTCTGGAGAATACAAGCCAAGGATATGGATCCCCAGAAATAATGGTAATCACTAGGGGAAGAGGAGATGCTGATTTAGTAATTCACATATTCCCTAACTTCTCAGGGAGATAGACGGCTTCCCAGAACGAGGGGTCAGCCGAGGCGCTGCTGGGAGTCAGGCAGTAGCTGCTGCTTTGTCCCCAGGAGCATGTCCAGTCGGTGGTGAGACAGAGGACCATCTGGGCTGAAGGGTCACAGGCCCTCATGTGACTCCTCGAGCCTGATTAGTGACCGTGGGAGGTGGAAATCTGACCCAAGGAGTTCCGGGCTCCTGGTCTCAACTACAATGTCCTTTTTATATCTACCCTGTGTCCGGGGCCAGGAGCTGATCATATGCCTGTTTGGATTGAGGGCAAAGGGGACAGAGGGCCAGGGGGGAGAGAATTAAGAATTACCAAGCCCCATACACACGACCGGACACGACCCCCAGGACTGGAATGTGGAAAGTGTGCTTGTGCCTGGGAAACCACCACCTCCCTTGGTGGGCGGGAGGAGGGGACCCCACGGTGACCCAGCATTGGGTTGGGAGTGGCACACATACTTGGTGGGGCACAAGTGATGTGTCTGAAGTCTGAAGCTTCACAGGTAACGAAGCAGCAGTTGGCCTTTGAATCTACGGCTGTGGATTTGCGTCTGTTTTCCTTGTTGATGGTGCTGATTGACAGCCCTGATGGCCCAGAGACAGAATGGAAATCTGCCCGGGTTTCCTCAGCCTCTAAGAGGGTCTGCCCCATGCTGAAAAGATGCCAATATTAGGATCACTAGAGAGGAGAATTCTGTTGTGGGCCAAGACTAGTGCGACCTTAACGGTGTGGACAGTGCCACAGGAGGCTCTGCTCCTGAGCTTTGCATACTTTGCCCAGGTCACAATTTTCCTTTCCAGGGACCTTGTCAGCCAAATAGCTTCATAAATGACAGGTCTGGAATCACGTGGCAATCCTGAGTAGACGACAGTATGAACCTCAGAGTCAGTCTGGTGCCCACATTTGTTAGCCAGCAAGTTCTTTCATCACTCTAAGCTTCCATTTCCTTCCTCTCCTATAAAATGGGTTTACTGAGACCCACCTTTAGGGAGCTGTTGCCATACAAGACTGACCCAGTGCCTGGCTCACAGTAGAGGCTCAACAATTGGTAGGTATTTAAAAACACACTGATATTCTAATTTGTCAGTCTTTCATGAGTTGGTTTCTCAGTCATTGTGTGACAAGGGTCAAGGTGAAAATTCCATTTGGTTCTAGAGATTCAGACTCAAAATGCTGAATGCTTTGGGAATGTCTTGGGAATCGCCAGGTAGGGTTTTACACGGCATGCTAGCCAGGGCTCCTTGAAGCTGATGGTTACCTGATGGAGCAGGATGTTGATAAGGGCACAGGAGTATTTGGAGAGCAAAACTGGGGGCCACGGACCTTCTGAGTTCCTGGCTCTAGAAGACCCCAGGAAGCCAACCAGACCAAAGGCAGGAGGCCTGAACACTGAAATATGCAGAAACTCCAGGCCAGCCACGCCAGCTCCATCCCACCAAACCTTGGCACATTTGGAGGTCCTGGACTCATTCATGAAAATTCTGATTGAATTTTAAAAATATTCTCTATGGAAAATTGTGTATGCTATTATTTTACATTTTTAAGGTACAAATATGGTTACAGGCTCAAAATATTTGAAAGGATACATAAGGGGTTCTAGTAATTACCCATGGGGCTAATTGAGGATCAGATGAGAAAGATTTATTTTTCATTTATACCCATCTATGGGGCTAAAATTTTCTTTATAATCATGCATATGTATTTGAAATAATATGTTAAGAAAACTCTTTAAATAGTTAAGGTAAAATTCACATAAAATTAACCAGTTTAAAGTGGACAATTTAGTGGCCTACACATATAACACAGACATAATGTTGTGCAACGACCATTTCTATTAGTCCCCAGATTATTTCAGAAGAAAATTCTTTACCCATTAAGCAATTTCTCTCCTGTATTCCCTCTTTCCAGCCCCTGGGAACCACCAGTCTTAATTCTGTGTCTTTGGATTTACCTATTCACATACAAAGAGACTAGATACTATGTAACCTTTGTGCCTGGCCTCTCTCACTTAACATAATGTTGTTGGGGTTTGTTAGGTTTGGATCTAAAATGTCCCTCTAAAATTTCATGTTTCTGGAATACGATGCGGCACTATACTTGGTGGATTGGTTGATGGATGGATTCACAGCTGATGGGAGGTGGGGACTGGCTGGAGGAGGTGGAGTCACTGGGCGTGTGACCTATAAGAGCATGTCAGCCTTCCTGGCTCCTCCCTCCCTTCTCTCTGCTTCCTGATCACCTTAATATGAGCAGGTTTTCCTGCGAGCTCCTTCCACCATCCTGTTCCTGCCTTGCAGCAAGCTGGCTTTGCGAAGGCTAACTTCTGATGAAGCTATAAGCCAAAATAAAAGTCTTCTCCTTTAAGTTGTGGGTGTTGATATTTTGTCCAAGCAAAAAAGAAAGTGACTAAGACTCATCCATGTTGTGGCATGTATCAATATGTCTTTTTTTTTTTTATGGCTGAGTAATTGTCGGTGGAGTGTAACTGTACTGCAATCTGTTTATTTGTTGTTGACAGAAACTCATCTTTTGATGGAAATTTGGGGTGGTACCTATATTTGGTTACTGAATGATGCTGTCACAACCATGCCCAGACAAGTTTGAGTATCAATTTTCAATTCTTTGGGTTTATACTTAATGGTGGAATTACTGGATCACATGATATGTCTGTATTTAACTTTTGAGGAACCACCTGTTTTGCACAGCAGCCACATCATCTTATGCTCCACGAATACAAACTTAAAGGAATTGTGTACAAAATAGGGAAAAATAACCCGTTATGCCTGGTCACTTCTCTAAGCTTTGGTCACTTCTCTAAAGTCAAAGTGGGTTCTTGGTGCACATCTGTTCTGTGCTGGCACATAGAGTGGGGCGGGATGGGAGGCAAGCTGCCCACCCTCTGCCTGCCTCTGTCTTGTGTCCTTCATGCACACAGTGGCTTGTAACTTATTGTTACCGATTTTGAATGGAAGCTTTCAGCTGCTCCATTCTTCCTCCGTTGGTTGCAGGCCTGTCAGTGGGATGGGAATTGCAACCCTGACTGCTGTTATCTGTATCTGTCGTCTGGCTGGCTGAGATGTTACTGGCTGCACTTCCAGGGAATTCATCCCCTAAATGTGGACGACAAATGATGGAAACCTGGCACATAAATAAGGAGACAGGCAGGGCTTCACTGCAAACCTCGGGAAGTGATTGGCTGGTCCCCCTATACTGTCTTCATTGCCCCGAAACTCTAAGGCTATCCATCCACAGGGAAACAGCCAGGCTTTCCATTCCTCCCTTCCTTCATTCACTCATGCATTCACTCAGCAAGCAGAGATGTATCATATGAAATAGAGCACCCATTCTATGTGGTGATGCCCTAGAGGGTTTCTACATGAATTGTATAAGATTTATAATTCCCTGTGATAAGAAGATATTGTTGGGGCTGGAGGTTTAGCTCAGTGGCATAAGCACCTGCCTTGCAAGCAGGCAGTCGTGAGTTCGATCCCCGGTACCGATAAAAAAGGAAAAAGACAAAAAAAAAAAAAAAAAAAAAAAAAAAAAAAAAAAAAAAAAAGATATTGTTGTCCTCAGTTCAAAAGGAGAAAAAGGAGATTCAGAGAAATGAAGAAATTTCCTCCAGAGTCATACAGCCAGGAAGGGGTGGAACCAAGACTTAAACCTGACTTCCTGGTGTTAGATTATTTAGAACTGTTTCTCTTTCTCTTTTTTTCTCTCTTCCTTCCTTTTCTTTTCTACTTGTTTACAACCTGCCCTCTGTTCCAGGCACCCTCGGTAGGTACTGAGAGTGTTGTGGTGAACAACACAGCAGGTGCAAGCTCTTTCCTGTTGTGTTTCCACTGAGTTCTGTGGCTCCTGGGAATCGTCCCAAACGTCCATTTCTTCTCCAATGTTCTCTCTCACATAATGAACAAGTACAGCACAGTTCAAAGAGCTATGAAACTGAAGATGAATTAAATTCAGGCTCTGGGTTCTTGCGTCCTTGGATCTAGACTTAAAATCTCATGTTTCAAAAGTGTGATTAGCATTGGTCCCTGTGCCCCTCTCCATCTCCCAAACCCTAGAACCCCAAGATCCACACACATTTCTGTAACATGAGAAATGTCGGACCCAAGTGGAGCTCCCCGTGTGAGCTGACCAATGCAGCCAGGTTGGGGAGTTTGTTTTCAGAAGTACCTTTTCTGTGAAAGCCGTGGACTGAGTGGCATCAGTCTTTGGAGACAGGTCTTCTAACTGAGAAATGAGGCAAAGACCTCAAGACTTTAAGAGGTGAAAAAGTGGACTCTCCTTGAGAGATGACCCCAAGACAGGCACACCTCCAGTTCAGGTTTGTATGGCACTCAAGTCCTCTACCTGTTTTGGTGCCTCTGATTTTGCATATTCAAGAAAGTTTATGCTTAGATTATACAGTAAACACATACCAAGGTAGCAATGTTATTTTAGATGGAAGTGTTTACCCCAATAGCTTTATAAATTATGAGGATTGCATTTATAGCATCATAAAGAATCTAAAGAGGTCAGTTGCATGTTTTTTGACTTTGCTGTGGGTTTATGGGACATATTACATATATGCTACAAAGGCAGCATATTATAGCTATGCTACCAAAGGTATCTCCTTGCTACCTCTATACCCTACATCTCCAAGTATCTATGTGTTTAAATGAATAGTTGTAGACAGTGAACAGGGAGGCATTACCAGCAACCTTACATTCTGCCAGTCTCCTCTTATGGACTGAGAAGTTCAGGATTTGAAGTCTAAAGATTCACAATCTAGACCACTATACCATCCAACCGAGGGACTGAGGACAAATGACAAACTTTCTAGGTCTGTTTCTCAACTGTTAGGAAATAAGGAAGATCATAATTCCATCTTACCTATGAAATGGGACATTGTAAGACTGCGGCTGGACCCAGCTAGCAAACTATGTGGCTTTATAGCCCCCTCCTCACTCTTAAGCCTCAGACTGAGTCTGAGACCAAGACAATGAGAGGTCTCTGAAGGGAGGAGGTGTTGGTTTTCCGAGGCTGCCATAACAAACACCACAAACAAGAGGGCGTAAAGCAATAGAAATTAATCCGTAGTTCTGGATGTTGAAAGTCCAATATTAAGGTATTGATGAGGTTTGTCCCTTCTGGATGCCCTGTGCAACGGTCCTTCCTGTGCCTCTTTCCAGCTGCTGTGACTCCAGCAATCCCTGGAGAAGCATCCTTGGAGACGCAGAAGCATCCTTCTGATCTCTACTTCTGACTTTCCCCCATATCTTTGCTTCCAGTCTCTCTCTCCTTTCTTTTATAGCGACACTGGTCAGGAGGCTTAGGGCCCACCCTAAATCCAGGATGATCTCACTTGAGAACTTTGCCTGCATCATATTTGCAAAGACTCTTTCCCAAAAAAAATGTCATATTCAAAAATACCAGGGCTGTAAAAAAGAGAGGGAAAAAAAAAAAATACCAGGGAGTAGGGTTTAGACGTATCTTTTTAGGAGAAAGAATTCCACTTGCCATGGGACAGAAAGATTGAGTTCTCTTTAAGAGAGGGAGTTAAAGCTAATGAGAAAGATGAGGCTGTGGATCAGATTGGAAGGATGAGAGGTAAGGGATGAGGGTGAGGGTGGGAGACAGGCTTTTATGTGGTGCTATTTGTGGGGTAGGTGTGAACAGAGCTAGCACTTCCAAAATGCCAAACTGCATTAAATACCACTTGTCTCATGCCAGAGTGAGAGTCAAGAATTTGGAACTTATGGATATTAGTTGCTTTATTAGAGACATTGTTAAGATGTGGACTCTGAAATCACACTACCTGATTCAAACCCAGGCTGTATGACTTTGGACAAATCACTTGATGCCCAGCTTTGATTAATGTGTTAAGTCAGCTTCTCATTACTAAAGAAATATCTAGATATTCAGTTTATCAAGAGAAAAGATTTATTTTTGGCTCACAGTTTTAGAGTTTCAGTCTGTGGTTGGTTAACCTTGTTGGTTTTGAGCCTGTGACAAGACACCTCTCATGAAGGGAGACGTGGGGGACCTCACGTCAGCCTGGAAGAAAGGAAAGAGAGCAGAAGATGGAATCCCAGTCTCTTTCAAGGGCACCCCAGTGACCTGAGATTTCCCATAGATCTCCATCCCTTAAAGTTTCACTGCCTCTTAATATTCCAAACGAAGGTCTAAGTCTTTAACACACCAGCCTTAGGAGACATTTAAGATACAAACTTAGCATTTGGGTTCCCTAAAAGCAGAGCCACAGCCAAGATTCCATTGCAGTTGACTTATGGAAGCAGTGCTCTCAGTAGAAAATGGGTTAAGGGCCGGGGATTTAGCTCAGCGGCATAAGCCCCTGCCTGGCAAGTGCGAGGTCATAAATTCAATCTCCAGTACCACAAAAAAAAATTGAAAATGGGTTAAGAAAATAAGGATGTAATAATCCCAGCTAGAATTTGGCTTTTGCCCAACCTCATAGGGAGCTCTGGAGGGTGAACTGCATTGTAGAGAATTACACCTCTTCGAAATAGGTCCACCCTGCCTGTCACAAGGGCTCCAATTGTAGGGTGGGGGGAGCCATTTAGCCACTTACAACAACATCGATTAGCAACAACATTGATTAGCTAACACAATTTCTGCATGTTAGGAAGGATGGGGAGTTAGGAGCAGCTTAGATGGGTACTTCTGGTTCACAGCCTCTTATGAGGTTGTAGTCACACATTGGAGCCATCTGAAGATGTAGCTGGGCAGGAGGGTCTGCTTCCAAGATGGTGC
The DNA here is from genome assembly GCF_034190915.1 of Cavia porcellus. Taxonomy (NCBI): domain Eukaryota; kingdom Metazoa; phylum Chordata; class Mammalia; order Rodentia; family Caviidae; genus Cavia; species Cavia porcellus. The sequence continues at coordinate 80,714,318 of NW_026947489.1, forward strand.
ACTAACATGGTTGCAGGCAGGGAGCCCCAGTTTTTTACTATCTGAACATCTCCATTGGCTGCTTGTGTGTCCTCATGGCATGGAAACTCCCATGGTGAACAATCAAAGGGAGAAAAACATGAAGACTCTGCAAAGACGTTTTTGTTTGTCAGTTTTTGCAAAGACTTTTATGACTCTGCCTTAGGCAACACACACTGTCAGATCTACCATATTCTTTCAAAAGCAAGTCACCAAATCCAAGCCATAGTCAGGGAGAAGTGAATGAAATCTTGCCTTTTGAAAGGTGTATCAAATAATTGTGAAATTTTAAATCCAACCAGTTGTTCCTGATTTCTGTAGCAAGCTTGGAAACTACTTCATTGCCCTCCAAGGAAAATTTGTGTTTGAAACATGAACACACAATGGGCAATGAATGAATCTCAAATGATGAATCATTTAGGCATTCACGTAGAGCAGATTCCTTTGAAAAGGGCCCACACAGGAACAGCATATTTTCCATTTGCACACTGGTATGCCGCCCTGCTCTAGGAAAATTCTGCTTCTCTTTTTCTGCCAATGGAGCCCAAGAATCTGCGTTTAATGTGTGAGCAAGTTTGGGATAGTTTGATGCCATTTTGCTTGATTTTTCAGCTTTCCAGTTTCCCTCACCAATTCTGGTGTCTTCATCCTGCATTCCTGCTGTGCGTGGCCGGCCCTGGTTTTCTGTTTTCCTTCTTTCTCCTCTAGTCTAAGGTCTAGCCGTCCTGACCTCAGCTCTTAGCTGGCCAGCCTCCCATTACTCCACAGCCAGAGGGACTCAGGCTTACCCCACCTTCCTGGCCTCTATCTCCACACGTTCCTGGAATCCTTTCTTTGCCACTGAATCTATGGGCCAGGTCTTCAGCAAAAGACCAAAACATAGGATGGAAACAATTACTCATATAATTTGAACACTCACCCAAGCAAAAATGATTTTTCTCCCTTGAATAATTCAGATAATTGTTTTAATTCTTTGCTTCATTTTGTCTCTGGAGCTCTGATCTCTTCATTTTGTAACTCTAGTTAAAATTTGGTCCCAGAGATAAATATTTCTTATTTAATCGCCTCCTCTGCTGTTCCATAGGAGGTTATTTTGGAGGAAAAAGATCTGTAGGTGTATTAGAATTAACTTCAATCCTGAGCAATATGAGAATCAAGATAAAGCTGTCAGGGCAGACGTGCTATCTACATTCCACTTTCTGGAAGGGACGTGTGCTCTATTTCACTCCTCCCCAACCCCTGAGACATGCAGCAGCAAGAAGCAAATTACCATTTATTAAACTCTAATTATTGCTCTCGTTTTTCAATACCATTCTCTGTGTATGTGCCCTGCACACAAGACTCCACTCCAATGCCATTAAATTAGCAATATGTCTTGTTAGCATAGCATCCATATTTATAGGTAGGATTGAGTGGTGCTGGAGTGACATGGTACAAAGTCAAATGCCCTTAATAGAAGGTTAAGGACATGTCCTGATGCTGGAGTGATCCAGTCATATGACAGATGGAAGAATTTTTTTTTTTTTTTTTGGTGGTACTAGGGATTCAACTCATGACCTCGCACTTGCCAGGCAGGCGCTTATGCCGCTGAGCTAAATCCCCAATTCCCCAGGTGGAAGAAATTTGAGATGTAATAAATAGATTGTTTAGAGACAGTTTCAAGCCTTTCAGAAGAGTCTATATAAGTTCAAGTAAAAAGAACAGTTACTGTAGGGAAAGGCATGTACTTTTCCTTTTTTTTGTCTTTTTGAGATAGGGTTTCCCTACAGAATCTAAACTGGCCTTGAACTCACTATGTAACCCAGGCTGGCCTCAAACTTGAGGCAATCCTCTCCTCAGCTTCCCAAGTGCTAGGATTACAAATGTAATCCACCACACCCAGTTGCATGCTTCTTTAAAAATCTGGGTGTGCCAGGGCTGGACATAGTGGTGCACACCTGTAATCCCAGCACTAAAGAGGTTGAGGGCGGAGCCTGATGCAAGTTTGAGTCTAGCATGGACTATAAAGTGAGTTCAAGACCAAACTGAACTGCATAGCCAAACCCTACCTCAAAAAGAAAAACAAAACAAAACAAAACAAAACAAAACAAAACAAAACAGGAGAGAGAGTGTTTCAAAGACCAGGAGGCTCACAGAGAGTGACAGTGTCTTGCTCTCCTGGGAACTGTTGCAGAATCACAGCCAAAAATCTCAGTACTTAAGGAAGCTGAGGCAGCAAGACTAAGTTATCAGCCAGTTTTGATTATACAGAGAGTTCAAGGCTGGCCTGGATTACATAGTAATCAGTCTCAAAAAACCAAAGTTCAGAACCTGTCTTACAAATTCTGGTTGAACCGGCTGGTTTTATATTACTCTTCTGAACTTGAGGTTGGGCATTTGCCTGAGCAGCAAAGGTTTTATGTAAGAGTCTTCTGTAATTATGTCCTCTACTAGATAACCATCAAATGGGGTTGAGAAAGTAAGATATAGTGGCTGAGCCCTGGTTCTTACTGGTGGGAGAAAGTGGACCATGTAGGACCATCAGCAAAGGTTCATGTATACAATGTGTCCAATGGGTCTGGCTCAATAAAAGCTGTGTGTAGCTACAAAGACCACATTCATTCCAAAAATACTGAGCTCCTCTCCCTGGAAGTCCAAAATAGATACCTTTATTTCTGGTTTCCCACTGTAAAAGTCTGACTTGTGAGAAGCATGCAGATTCCCAATTGCTGTCTTATAACCAAATGGTACCCAAAGGGACACACAGTGACCCGCCTCCTCCACTTTTTCTCCAGCTTTGTAACCTCTTCAGGTGGTCTGCCCATCTGAGGAAGCTCCATCCACCCTTCCTGGCCCTGGTGAAGCTCAGGAGGCTCAGAGACAGGTTCCTAATAGGGCCCAGATCTCCCTCGACCTCCTGTTTCTCATCTTCACTCGCTAGATTTAGAATCTGGGATGGGAAGGAACAGAAAGAAAAACCTGGTCGGCATTTTGCAGGCAGGTCTGGGTGCTGAGGTTGGGTGGAGGCGGAACTCTCTCTCCCCCTTTGCAGACACCTGGTGTCCTTTCACCTATTGTTCAGCTCGGGTTGGCAGCTCCCTGCAGCGTAATCACCCTCAGCTCATTAACAAGCTGTGCTCATTTGCATGTTTAAATATCCCCCGTACACAAAAAACAGACTATTACATCTCCCCCTTAGGCGTATCCAGGAAAAGGGCCGGGAGGAGACAAACAGGAAAGACAGATCACACACCCCTTCTGGCCTCACAGTTACCTGTTGGCCAGATTCATTTTGGTTTGTTTTAAACCAGTCCTTTCTTTCCTTGCAGACAATACAAGGATAAACTTTTTGTCTTGTGGTTATTTCCACTTTCTTTTTATTTGGAAAAACTGCAGTTCTTATCTATTTTCACCTCTTTTTAAGCTCCACTGGGGTTCTATAAACTATACAACCTTGAGGAGGATAACCTCAAAGACAAAAACAAAATCCTACCCAAAATCCATAGCCTTCTACATGCATCAGCTTTATGCAAATGTATCAACACACCCACCCTCATTCAGCATGCTTAGAAACAGGAACTGTCTATCTATAGACCAGCCTGATTACAGTTCATTTTTATACAACTCAAGAAGCGTGAAAAGTCACAGGCTGGGATAAACTAGTCCTAAATTGTCATATGGGTGATCATGGCACATGTAACTCACTTATCCCAGCAGCTCCTTGATGGGCCCCCAGAACCCACCTCTGTGGGTATCTTGTCAGTTTATAAGAAAAACTCCTGTTCTAATGGTACATTCTAGGCTGCACCATGTTCATCACGGGTAGACATTGGATGTGTGTGTGTGTGAATATGTGGTGAGGGGCGGTTTGGATGTTCATTTCTGCCCAGCTGCTAGCCTCCTGGGAAAAGAACTCCAAAACAATGCTCCTGGGACAGGAGCTCCAGCCCTGTTAGATAGAGTGGCTGGGTAAAAGGCTTCACAGTGGGGTGGCTTGCAAACAGGTCTTGTCATACCTCTAGCTCTGGAATCATCTAATGGGCCCTCTGTTGTGTGCACAGGACCCACCAGTTTTGCACACACTTATTTCATAACACTTCTAAGAGCTTGCTAGGTACCTGTTCTAAGTGCTAACTTATGTAATCTCCATCACGTCGCTGTGAGGCAAGTAGCATCATCATCTTCCCATTACAACTGAGGAAACTGAGGTACAGAGAAGTCAACCTGCTCAAGTTATGTAGTTTATGCAACCCTGATGGAGCCAGAATTCTAACCCGAGCAGTCTGGCTCTCCTCTGTGCTCTCAACACTCTGAGGCCCTTGCCACACCGCTAGAACAGTGACAGGCTGGACTGATGCCTTTGGTGCCTGCTGCTCTAGCATCCATTCACCCCTCCTCTCCTGTAGCACCCTAATCTTTTTGGGGGAGTTTTTTTTCTCCTCTATGTGATTTGGCTTTATTCTCTCCCACCCACACCTTGAATGGTCTTTACTGGTTTAGACCAATCAGTACATCCTGCCCATCACAAGCCACCCTGACTGGCTGGGGACAGCATGTGGTCACAAAGAGCAAGTCCTAGGGACTCTGAGGGAGCTCCTTGGTGACAGTGACTCTTCCACATGCCAATGTGACGTGAGGAGGGCCAGCTGCTGGCTGGAGGTAGGTAAGAGTGTAAAGACCACATGGAGCATACGAGAAGCTATACAAGACAGAGAAATCAAGTCCTTGGTGAAACCGTTCAAGCTGCTGGATCAGGCTTCACCTGAAGCTAATATTACTTCCAAACTTTCCAATTACTTTTCACATGGACTCCATAAATAGATGTTGAATATATCAGCTAATAAAACTCCTTTTGTTGTTTAATCCACTTGAAACGAAAGATTCCTGACACACAAACACACACACATACACACACACACACACACACACACACACACACACACCAGCTTAACATGAAAAGAATGTGCACATAGCACACGCTGACAGAAATTAATCTTGTTAAAACAGTATCTCACAGGGAAAGAGGTGAAGTTCTGCCTTATTTAACTACAAGCATCTTCGCTCTGACAGAGATGGTTCCCTGGGTCTGGGTGTCTATTTATAGTAGGTTTCTTGAAATTGGTGACTTTTTGAAAGTGACAAAAAGATTTGTTAAGGGTAAGTGAGCCTACACTCCGAAATAAGACCAAGATGTGGAACGTCATGCATATTTATAAGCCAGGAATTATCAAGCCCCATGGCAGTTCTGTAGCAGGTCCTCCAGGGCAGCGGTGCTCCTTGAGCCTGGGACAGCCAGGGGGCAACTGTCGGTAAGGCAGGATTTGGTTTCTGGTCCCCCTTGGCTTGCCCTGAGCCTTCGGAGCTCAGGACCTTTGTTATTAAAGCAGACATTTGGCTCTTTATTAGCTCAATGTTCAGACTTTAAAAACTGGGCTGTCACCAGTGCCTGTCCACAGATGGCTCTTTCCCTCTCTGCAAGACTCCTCAGCTGCTGCCTCAACCCAAGGGCTCTGTTTGCCATTGTTACCATTGTAGCTGCAGCAGGAGGCACGTCTGAACTGCTGTTCCCTTCAAAAGTCATTCCTTGTTGGAGGCCAGCCTGGTCCATCCTTTCCAAAGTCCACGCCCCATGTCTAAACCAACAGAAATGATCTTTTGTGCTGGATTTTTCTGATTCACTGCCATGACCACCTTCCAGGGCTTCTAGGTTCATATTGCTCTTGCTTCTTCTATGTACTCGTGACTCCCCTTGTCTTCACATGTGTGTTTAACCTGCTTGCAAATGCAGTTTGACTGGTTTCTTTTTTGGATTTGTGTGTGTGTGTGAGTGTGTGTTCATATCAGTGAATCACATGGGCTGAGTGGGGTGGATCTTGGGTGTTCCCAGATATATAAGCTAGATAAAGAGCCTCCATACAGGTGGGTTAAGGAGCTAATACGGTGGCACCCAGTCCAAGCTAGCCAGCACTCTCCTCCTCCTTTTCTATAATGCCGGTTTGAAAAACAGCAGAGTTCTATTTTGAAATGAGGTGTTTGTGGGACATTTCCTCCACCTGGGGGTGCCTCAGTGATTTCCGGGTGTGCAGCAGTATGTCTGCCTGTCCTCTTGCCTGTGTCTGTTCTCCTGAATGAGGCCACACTTCCAGGCTGTCTTCCCCTGTTCCTGCAGGGCTCCTGCAGGGCAGCAGAATTTTCTCCCAGCCCGTCTCTATCCAGTCCCTGCTCTTCGTCCCCCTGGAGGACAAGATCCAAGAAGTTTTCTGCTGTTGTTTCTGTTAGAGTTTTCTAGTGTAATAAAGGAGCAGAATATAAGAAAAAGTAAAAGTGGCCTTTTTATTTAAAGGATGTGGAGAGGAGTCCACCGCCAGGGTTTGACTTTCTCCTCTGACGGGATATGGGGGTGGTGTGGGGTATATGTGACCTTAGACTGGATATGGTGCCTGGGGCAGCATTGATGACATGTGAAGACCTGATAAAAATTTTCTTTGCATGCACTGGGAAAGGAAGGAGGAAGTATTAATCAGGGAAGAAGGAGGAAATGGCCATCAGGGTAAGCATCCCCAATTTGGCCTTCCACCGTGTTGAACTACTGCCATAATGTTCTGTTTTGCCCTGTTCGAGGGCAAAACTCTTTCAGTTTCTCTCACTCCATGACCAGGACTGTTGGAGAAAATCACAAAATGAATAGAATGACCCCTTCATGGTCCCCAGTTTGGCCCGGCCCTGGGTGTCACTCCTTATTGATCAAAGAAGAAAGTGTCAACACTTGCCTCAAGATCCCCCCTTCCTCTTGTCCTCTTCATTTCACCTGGGGGTTCTGCTTCGCCTCCTGAGAAACGCAGCCCTTCAAAAGTAAGAGACTCTAGCTTTGCCCACTCCGCCCTTGTTACTTCCTTTCCTAGAGAAAGAACAGGTATCTTTGCTCCTGTTCATCCCTCGCCTTTGACCTGAATTCCATTCCCTCCCATTCCAATTTAGATCTCGTCTCATTAGTGGTCCTTACCTCCCTATATATCTGTTTTTGCTCAGCTTATCAATATGCAAAATGACTACTGGTTCCTAGAAGGATCTTTGTTAATCTAAGCACCCCCATCCTTTAAACTTCCTCCTTTGTTCTCCATTCCAGGTCCTCAGCAAGGAAACTAAGTGACATCTGATTCTAGCCCCAACTCTATTGACTGGTATTCACTGATGTGACCTCCTATGATGCGACTGTATCCTTCCACTGCATTTGGCGTTGTTCATTCCTCTTGAACATCCTCTTCCAGGAAAGCACACATGCCATGAAGGTACAGGATTCTTTTGGTCCCAAGTGATGGAAATCCATCTTTGACTGGGCTGTCAGAGCTGGAATGAATGAGCTCATGTGGGAAGTTCTTGGAAAGCAGAAATATGGATGGAGCTCAGGAGCAACTGGATAGAGACCATGGTGGCAAGATTCTGTAGACCTGCTTCTCCTTTTCTGTCATGACTTTGTTTAAATCAACCTCTGCATGTGATAAGAAATATGGTTATCAATGACTTCTGACCTCTAACATCATAGAAGACCTGAAAACTTCTTTTACTGACCCTAAGGTTAAAGTCTCAAAATGAGGCTCTGATTAGCCTATCATGAGTCAGGTACATTTTCCTGGACCAATCACTATAACTGGTTGATCACAATTAATTGTAGTCTGGAAGGTAGGGCCTATAAAAATAGTAGTTCCCAACTGAATCACCGGATTAAAAGAATTCTCTCCAAAATAATGACAGGACAGGTAGAAAAAATGTTTGTGATTGTAACCATTCCTTTTTGTTCTCTTTCTAATTCTATTTATTTACTTTTGTTTTGTCTTGTTTTTCAAAGGAAGGTCTTGCTATGTAGTTCAGGCTGGCCTTGAACTCACAGTAATCCTCCTGCTTCAGTCTCCTGAGTTCTAGGATTACGGGTATGGGCCACTATGCCTGGCCCCTTCTATTTCTTTTTATAGCCACCTCTTAAATCCTAGTATTTACCAGCTATGCCAGTTGGAATAAAATGACCTGACAATGACAGTAGATTAACACTCATATAAATATCCAGATACCTGCAGTCTCTACTTCAGGAAGTCTTCGTGATCCCAGGCCTCTTTCAGTGAACCACCACTTTTTCAGAAATGGTCTTTATCCTTGTGATTCAAGGCAGCCTCTAAATTCCAGAGGGAAAGATGCAGGAAAGGTGAAAGAAATCATAAATGTAGAACATGAATCATCTTTGATGGGAATTTTCAGGAAACTGACACTTGACATTATTTTAGCTAGAACTTGGTCATACTTGGGTGCAAGGGAGTTTGGGAAATGGAATCTTCTGGAAGGCCATGTGATCAGTTAAAGATTCTATTACTATGGGAGAAGAAAATCAAGATTATGGTAGGTAGGGCCAAGGTTTCAGTTATCATCTGCATGTTAATGACTCTGACTGCCTCTCTTTACCCTGGAGAGACCCTTGAACTTCAGATTCATTTATCCATCGACACCCAGATAGTCTTGAACTTAGCATGAATCATACTGCTCTCCCACCAAACTTTGATCAGCATTAAGCCTAGGCAACAGACCATTTCAATATTTTCTGTAAGAAGGAATGATGATATACTGAAGAGAACTGGTGTGTTAGATTTGGCCAGACCTGGGCTCAAACTAGGTTCTGTTTCCCCTTTACTATGAGGATTTAGGTGAATTGCTATATTAGTTTGTTATTTCTTTTTTTAAATTTTATTTATTTATTTATTTATTTATCTTATTTATTTTTTGAGACAGGGTCTCACTATGCAGTTCAGGCTGGCCTTGGGCTCACTTTGTAGCCCAGGCTGTTCTCGAACTTGCAACAATCCTCCTGCCTTAGCCTCCCAAGTGCTGGGATTACAGGCGTGAGCCACCACGCCCGGCTAATTTGTTATTTCTTATATCTGCACATCCCAGCAAAGCTTCATGCACTCATAAGTGGGGCTTTTGGGAGGTCATGGATGTGCGACACAAGGTGTGTGATAACTGGGTTAGTCGATTGATTGGCTTAGTGTAGTTCTGGATGTGGATAATCAGAAGACCCACCCTAGATATAGGCAGCATCATCCAATAGGCTTGTAATCTGGATGGAATAAAAAGGAAAACGGGGCTCATTACACTCTTCTGTCTGCTCTGCCATGGACTGTTTCTCCTCTGTGATACCCCTCTCCATGCTGCCTTGTCTTGAAGCCAACCAATCATAGACTAACATTGTAACTCAAATCCTGTAATCCCTTTTTTGTTCTCCTCATGACTTGAGTTGGGGGCAAAATATTGTAATCCAAATATTGTATAGTGCATCTAAACATTGTAATTCATTTTTTTGGCCCTCATGGATTGAGAACTTTGATATTTGTAATCTCATTGAAATGTTATTGGAATCCTAGCAAGTTAATTCCATCTACCACCTCCAGTGCAACCTATGGTGAGAATAAAGACACTAAGACATATTCAAATTTGTGGGCAGCCAAGGAGTCCTGAATCTGGTCCAGGTGAGGATACATAGAACAAAGGCCTCCATTCTAGCCTCACTCAGAATTTATTATCTTGTGAAGAAGGGAGTGGCTCAAGGATGAGTGGCTGTGAGGTTGGCAGGAACTGTGTGAGCAATGTGAGCTGAGCTGGCCAGGTGGAGAACAAGTACCTCTGCAGTATGCAAGCAGAAGGATATGCAGAAAGACCAATCTGCATAACTCAATTCAGGTAGTATTTAAATGATTTAGCAGGCTGTTGCTTTAGTTTCTGATATGTAAACTTTTGTGTGCTGGGAAGTCATAACCTCTTATCTTGTGGCTCGAATCAATTGATATTCTTGGAGCTATGTGGCTCTGCCATCCTGCTGTGCTCCATTATTTATAGGAAACACAATGTGAGGAAACAGAAAACTGTAGGCTGCCTTCAAGAATTACATATTAGTACCTTAGCTGGCCTTATTTGCAATGCTTAAAGCCAGTTGAAGGGAAAAGGAAATAGCATAGCCAGCTCTGTACCTATCATTATGTTGAGACAGGGTTTGGATTTACTAATGCTAAAGCAATTGTTCTGTATTCAGTGAGAGCCACCCAAGTTATCTCCTAAAGGCTGAAACCTCTACAAACTATGAACTAAAATAAACCTTTCCTCCTTTAACTTGTGAGTGTCAGGTGTTTTATCTCAGGAATGAAAAAAATAACTCAGCTATAGTTTTCTAGGGCTGCTATTGCAAAATTCTACAAAGTGATGGCTTATGCAGAAATTTCTTGTCTTCTGTTCCTAAAGGTTAGACATCAAGCTCAGGATGCCAGCAGCATTGGTTATTCCTGAGGGCTATGAGGAAGGATCTATTCCATGTCACTTTCTAGTTGGCTGGAGACTACTGGCATTCTTTTGTTTGTAGATTCATCAACCAGTCTCTGCCATCATCTATATTCAAGTATCTCCAAATGTTTGCTTTTTTTGAGGATCACCAGTCATATCGGTTTAAGCCCTATCCTAATACATCATTTATACTTGTTTACCTCTATAAAGACTCTGCCTTCATTTTGAGGTACTGAGGGTTAGGACTTGCACATGAATTATTGGGAGAACATAATTCAACCCACAAGCTATCTTCAAAAAATAATAAAATGATACCAAATAAGGATGCTGATAATGAGATCCTCATGGCAGAGTTATTGTAATGTTTAAGATATTATAAGTGAATTTTCCAGACAAAAGATTGATATTCAGTAAATGCCAGTTCCTTCTACCTAATTGGAGACTCCACTGCAATTTTGAGGCTGCTGGAGAAAATAAATGTTTCAGAAATATTACAGAAACCAAAGATGAGTCAGGTGTGGTGCTGCATGCCTGAAATCTCAGGTACTTGAGACTCTGTGGCAGAAGAATTGCAAATTCAAGGCCAGTCTGGGTAACTTAACAAGACCCTCTCTCAAAATAAGAAAAGAGGAACTGCTGATGATATAGCTCAGTGGTAGATTAGCTTGCCTAGAATGTACAAGGTCCTGGGGTTCAATGCCTAGCACTGCAAAAGCAACCACCCACCAGAGGATGAAACTATAGTGCATATTTTTTATTCTCTTGGCTTCCAGCTCTGGAAACCTTTTCCCATGTTTGGACAAATTTTACCTAATGACTTTTGGAGCAAGTAGAGCTTGTTACCTATCCTGGAAACTAAAAATAACAGCTCCCTGGTGATCACAGATGAGTCCCAGTGTGGTTTGGACACTTTCTGTACAGCCTTCAAACCTTGTGTTCTATCTCCTCTGTCTCCAGAGATTCTGAGCTACCAATATCCTTTATAAAGTTTTTTATCCTTTATAAATTTATCTTCTGCTTAAACCACATGCAGCTATGACCACTGATCTATACAAGGTCCCAAAGATGAAATTTTAGGCACCAGCGGATGCTCTAATATGGGCATGACCTAAACAGCCATCTGCATACTCAGGTGATGCTCTGCCTTACACTCAGACAGCAGAACTACTGACATCCAGTGACCTGGACCACTGGCAGGAGCAATTGCAAACACAGAAATGGGACTAATGAAGATGTGTCAGTACCAGTCACACTTACCAAAGTGACAAATGGGAGACTAATGTCGGTTTGTCCTGCAGAGCTGATGAAAGAACAATCTAGAACGCTTCTTTTTCCAAGCTTGACATGAGGTGGCGAGGCCATCCTACTGGTTCAGGAGTCACCTGATGATAATAAGGAGGGGCAGTTGCGGGTGGATGGAGTGGAAGGCAGGAAACACAGACTCCTTCAGAGGGAAAAGACTGCTCCTGCTTGTGATGTACTTCAGAGAAAAAATTTAGTATTTATATAGACTAAAACTGCTTATGAAACATCATTTCCTTCTCCATTTCTTGAGCTTTCCTAATTGATCTTGTTATTTCTTCAAATCCTTAATGACTCCACAAGGACATGGAAACATTTGTGGAACAGTTTTGAAAGTTAATGTGAATGGCAGAAACTCAGAGTCTGTGTGAGGATAAATAAAACCTTAGGACTCCAGGGAGGTCCTGTGTGGAGACACAGATTTAGAGTATCTGAACGAGACGAGGCTGTCATAGTCACAGGCTCAGGTACTTTTGTTTTTGTGGATATGTAAATGAAAGGCCAGAAAAATTAATAACCCACAGTCCGAGGGTCCACTTGGGACCTGTGCCTTATTTCTGACTAGTATTCTTCATTATATCACCCTGTCTCAGAACCAGCCAATCAATAAAACCAGCCAGCCAGTGGGAAACACACAGGAAAGTGGAGATGCTGCCTGGGCAGATGGATTCTCCATATTTGTGGGAATGGCAGGGGTCAGTGCATTTGAGATTCAGTGAGGAGTCATCCTAAGAAAGCCCTTCCAGGCCTGCTAGGTCCTCCAAAAGAGAGAGACACTCCTCATTCTAAGCTGCTTGCAAAGACCTAAATGTCTTTGCAAGCATTTGTTAAACAAATAAGACCCTAGCCTTTTGCTAGTGTAAAAACTAGGTTGTCCAGGTGTTGTCTCCTGTCTGGGTCAACACAATGCCCGGATCAGCATTCTTCTCCACTTCAGCTTCCTTAGCCATCAAGCACGATTGTTCTTGCTTTGTTCCACCCCACAGTGGGTTCCTGCCCATGGCTGATTCTCCGTCACTGTAATGACAACCCTAGTATTGGAGTTAATAGGTGCCTTTGGGTCTTACTCTCTTGTCCTATTTCCCTCCCCTCATCTCTATACTCCTGTTCTAAGGCTTGTTATCAGGCATTTCCTGCTGATAAGGGCAGGATGTATGGCTGCTTGTACCCAGGGCCCACGGCTGAGACTGCCAGGGCCCAGTGATGAGAACTACCATGTCTGTGCCAAGGGTACTACTTTCTGCAGAAACCAGGCCCAGTTTTATGTAAGTACTGATGTGTTCTCACTTTCTAGAACTCAGGCTGGACCATTTTAGACAATAGCTTTCTTGGATCCTTTGAAAGTCATGGTGGCTCCCTTGACTCTGAAACTCAGTGGATCCTCAGCCAAAGAATTTGGACCTTACAAGAACCAGCTGAAGGATCATGTTGGAGGCAGACACCTGGTTGTGCATAACTACCTTCTTGTCTTTGAATCAAATTTGGGTTGCTGCTATGGTTTATATCTGGATTTCCCCCGAAGCCTCATGCACTCATAAGAGGGCTTTTGAAGGATGATTGAATCATGGGAGCACCATAGGTAAGTATGACATTAGAAGGTGGGCCCTGGTCAGAAGAGGTGGGGTCCTGGGGTGTATCTCTCTCCCCAGCTCATCCTTTCTCTCTCTGCTTCCTCTCTGCCATGATGTGAGCCACATTGCTCCTACAAGACCTTCCCACCATGCCTTCCTGCTTTGGAAGTGGCCAACTATAAATTAAAAACATGAACCAAAATCCACTTCTCCCTTAAGTTGTGGGAATCAGGTATTGTGTCCCAGTGATAAGGAAGTGACTAACACAGTTGCTTGACTTTCTAAAGCAGACTCAACTTCCATTCATTGGGGTGATTTTCAGCAAACAGCTGAGCCACTCTGGGTCTTATTTTCTGTGAAATGGAAATACTTATCTCAATGGGTGGTTGTGAAACTTAAATGAGATCAAGTATCCTATGTGCTAGGCATGGGATAAAAATTCAGGGAATATGGTAAATTACTCCTAGGAAACTCCTCAGCCTCAACCAGCTCTTTAAGCACAGTTTCCTATGATTACCTGTTATTATTTTTAACAGTTTTGTTTCCATTCATTGAGCTCTTTCTGTGTGCCAGGAACCGTGCTGAGTATCTGGCATTTATTGTCTCATTGATTACTCACAATAGCTCTGTAAAGTAAAATAGAAAGCGCTGGTTTTTAAGACAAATGGACTGAGATTAAGTGGACTTGTCCAAGGCCACCCATCTCCTAGGTGGTAGGATCAGTCAGAACCCAGAATGAAGTAGCTCCAAGATTTGTGACCTCAACTGCTCTCATATACTCTGCTGTCACCTCCAGGTGACAACACCTTCATCTCCAGCTCATCCTTCGCTGCAAGTTTTTTTATTTGGTGGTGGTGGTGGGGAGATGGTGGTTATGTGTGCTGTGTGCTTGAACTATTACTGAAGAGAATTCTGTACACTGAGGTCAATGAGGAGTCTCCGCAGATTGTTCTCCGGCTCTCTGCAGTGTTTCGCTGTCTGTGCAGATGTGCTGGATTCCAGGTGCCCCTTTCCTTTCCTGACCTAAGCCAAGACAAGCACATTACCTGGAAGGAAAGCTGTTTGTTCTTCATCAATCTCTCCCCGCACTGGCCTTGGCCTTTGGTTTCCGCAGCAGAAGTGTAAGGAGAGGGGGTGGAGATCTCAGCCTCTCCATGTTTAAAGTATTTTTAAAAAGGTGTAATCAGAATGTTGTTTTGTTTTTAAAAATTGTCATAATTTGCTTTGTCTTTTTTGTGGTTTTTTTGAGACAGAGTCTCACTATGCAATTCAGGCTTCCCTTGAGCTCACTTTGTAGCGCAAGCTGGTCTTGAACTTGCAACGATCCTCCTGCCTCAGCCTCCTGAGTGCTGGGATTACAGGAGGGCACTGCTACGTCTGGCCTTGCTTTGTCTTTTTTATTTACTTGTTTTGTTTTGTGTGTGCACATGCTAGGTAAGTGCTCCAGCACTGAGTTGCATTCTTGGTCCTGGTGTGTGTGTGTTTGATAATATTTTGTTTTAATGCAATCACAAACTTAAAGAAAAGTTGCAAGAATAGTGTGACACAGCCTCTTCACTCAGGGTTATCAATTGTTCACATTTGGTTCCATGTGTTTTCTTTCACTCAATTGCTCTTCCTGCACTTTTTCTAAACCACTGAAAAGTCCTTTCATGATGTCAGACCCCCTCACTCCCTAATACTCCAATGTCAGAACTATCATACAACCATATAACCACAGCAGCTATCAAAACCAAGAAATGTTACATTTGACACTAGACTATTACCTAATTTATGGTTAATATTCAAAATTCTTTCCTGTTGTCACACTAATGTCCTTTGTAGATATCTTTCCAGGTCCAACATCCATTTCAGGACTACAAACCGCCTTGCTTTGTGTTTCTTTGTTCTTGTTTTTTCCGGTACTGGGGATCAAACTCAGGACCTCATGCTTGTCAGCAGGCGCTTATGCTGTTGTGCTAAATCTCTGGCCCTTGTTTTGTTTTTTGAGGTGCTGGGAATTGAATGCATACGGTTGCAAACTCTCTACTGCTGAGTTATACTTGCAGTCCTACACACTGTTTTAAATGATCATTTCACTTTAAATTCCTTTAATCCTCAGTCTTTCGTTGTATTTTTTGCCTTGACATTTTGTTTTTGCTTTCATTTCTGTGTTTTGTGGTAAAGATTAAATCCAGCGGCACTCTCCCACTGAGCTAACATTTCATTTATTTTCATTTGGAGACGGGGCCTCCCTAAGTGGCCCAGGTGGGCCCCAAACTTCCGTCCTTTTGTCTCAGCCTCCCAAGTAGCTGGGATTACAGGCATACACCACCATGCTCAGCATAACCAGTGTTTAATCTGAAGAAATTTAAAGATGAACCCGAGGAGGTACTGCATCTCAAGAAGTTGAGCACCTCTGGGTTCAACTGTCAGTACTGGAAAACCCCATCCAGTTATGTGGTACGGTGAGCCTAACCTGGGCTTGTCTGGTATTTCCTCACGATCAGGGTCAGGTTCCACATTCTGGGCAGAAACACTACTGAGGCCATCCCCGTGTCCTTCTCAGTGCATTGTCTCCACGTGGCACATAATGTCAGTTTGTTCCAGGAGTGGGGATGCTAGCTTTGGTTACTTAGTTTTTCTCTGCTATAAAGTTATTATTTTTCCTTTGTAATTAATAAATAATTTTGTTAGCTTTTTTAAAAAATCCATTTTATTCAAAGATAAAAGAAAGAAAAAAGAGGAAGAAGAAAAATTACAACAAAATTTCAAAACACATCAGTGGGGCAACAGTGGTACAGACACTGCATACTGCCATTCCCAAATCATTCACCCAGAGCACAAAAGGCGTCCGCATTCAACAGTCTCAACAATCCTATATGCTAGCCTTTTGTTCATCTATTTGTTTGAGACAGGGTCTTGCTAGGTAGTTCAGGCTGGTCTTAAATTCACAGGGATATTCCTGCCTCAGCCTCACAGTGCTGGGATTATAAGCATGCACCACCACATCTAGCTTCTAGATTCTTTCTTTCTCCATCTTTTTTTTTTTTGGTACCAGGAATTGAACTCATGACCTTGCCCTTGTCAGGCAGGCGCTTATGCCATTAAGCTAAATCCCCATTTTTTTTTTCTTTGCCAAAAATGTCCACAGTGGCCTAAAGTGGGAAGTTGGGAACTCTGCTGTTTCTAAAAGATTTCCTGTTTCTTCAGTTTACTCTTTCTGACCACCACCATTTTTGTTTTCGTTTTGGGAGTGCTGGGGATGGAGTCCAGGGCCTCACACACAGGCAAGTGCTCTGTCACCAAGCCACATCTCTGGTCCTCCCATTATTTTGTCCGAGGTATAATTAGCAAACATTTCATGTATATACAAACGTTTAACAAGGTTTTTGGGGGAGTCTGTGGAGAATGAACTCAGAGGCTTGCACATGCTATGCAAGTGCTCTACCACTCTGCTACATCCCCAGCCCAGCATAGGAAACGTTTGCATATGTATGTGCCTATAATCACCACCCAGACCAAGATAGATGATGTTTCCCACTTTCTGAGTTCCTTTTTCCTTCCCAGTTAATTCTCTTTCTATGAAGGCAACCATCATTTTGACTTCTGAATGTTTTGCCTGATCTTGAATTTTATATAACCAAATTATCTAGGTTTTCATGCCTGGCTTTTTCCACTCAGCATTATCTCTGTGGGATTCATCTATATGTTGCATGTAGCAGCTGTGTGTTCTTTTTAATTGATGTTTAATGTTCCATCATAGAAATATGTCATAATTTCTTTATCTGTTATACTAGTCAGGTGTTGGTAACTTTTGGTGTTTTACTGATTGGGAATGAGTGTGTAAACACTAACTTACATGGTGTGTTGGGTTTTCTGTATCATCCTTTTTTCTGGATGGGTGGCTTTTCCTCTTACCATTACCACATACTCATTTGCCCTTGATTTCTCATGAAATTCTCTTGGCTGCGGTCTGACTGCCCTTGCTGCCGAAGTGGTTCCTGCTTAGCCCATCAGTGACCTTCCTCTGGTCAAACCTAAGAGCCCCTTGGATTCCTCTCCATACGACCTACTTGCAGCGTTTGAGGACACTGACTACTTTCCTGAGTGCAGCACCCTAACTTTCTGCGGGGTGTCCTCCTCCCTGTCTTCTGGCATTTCTTCATTCGGCCCCAGAAGTGCTGGTGTCCTCAGGGTCTTGAGGCACAGGGAAACTAATTTCCTCATCCTTCATTAGTGGTCTCAAAACACAAGACCGACCTGGTTTTCTGGTCCCACAGTGTTTAGCTAATGTTTGATCTGAAGATCTGCCGCTCTCTGTTTAGGTGGTGCATCATCTTCAGTGCTCACTGCAGTTGCCACCACCGTATGATTTTGTCTGTGCTACTTTGTCCATCTGAATTATCTCCCTGCCCTGGATGGTACCTGAGCTTGCAACTCCCCGTCTACTGTTTCCCTCCAGGGATGGCGTTTTCTCCCAGTCTCAGCTGTGCCTCACTGATTGTTTCCATGTCTAATTCTTTGGTCTCCTCCCTACGTTGATGCTGATGTTTTTAACCCTTTGCTGGACATCCACCTTTGAATGTCCATGGCTTGTTGTCCAGCACATCCACACTAGCTTGTTCCTCTCCCAGCACGCTGCCCCTTTGTGGTGCTCACTGTACTGGTAAACGGCATCCCCCAGCCTCTACTCCAAGGTTTCACATCAGCTTTGCCTCCCTCTTTCCCTCACTTCCGTCTCATCCAGGGCTGACGATGTAGTTCAGGGGTACAGCTTTTGCATAGCCTGTATGAGACTTGGGTTCGATCCCCCACACTGCCATGAAAAATAAAATAAAATAATCAAGTGCAAGCATCAATTTTCCCCTAAATGTTTCCCCGATCATTCTCCTGGACCATTGCAGTACCCTCTGTGGCGCTGGTCTCGGCTCCTGGGCCTTGCCACGGCAGCCACCTGTTTGCCACATCTCTGCCAAAGTGCATTACTTTAACTCAATTCTTTTTTCCTCTCCTCTATTCTTTATTCCACAAAGATTTACTAAGTGCCTGCTGTGTATTGGACAATGTTCGAGATGCTGGGTTCAGAATTGAAGGCATAAAATCAGCAAACAAAAACAGGTCTGTGAGAGCTTAGTTCACCATAAGTACTGAAGAATGGTGGGTAGGGATGAAGTTGCTTGAAGTTGGGTGGCCATGGAAGACTTCTTGGGGGAGGTGTGTGTGTGTGTTTTTAATTTGGCTCGTGAATAACCGTGACAAAAGGGACTCACCTGGAGATTCCAGTGTGGAGCTCTTCAGGTACAGGGAAGCTGGAGCAGAGGCCTGAAAAGACAGGAACTCAGATGTCTCTGGGCAGGCAAGGTGGCCACTGTACTGGAGCAGAGTGAGTGGAGGGAGGAGAGCAGGGGCCACTTCCAGTAGATTGTACAGGGCTGCAGTCCATCGTAAGAGGCTTGCGTTCCCCCTCTGTGTGTCATGGGAGCTCTGGACAGTTCAGCAGGGTTGAGATCTGCTCTAATTAATTTATCAAAGGCCACTCAGACTTCGAAGACAGAACCAACAATTGAATGGCAGGAAGAAAGGCTGGGAGGGGTTTTAAATCACCACTCATTCCAGCACTGGGGAGGATGAGGCAGAGGATCACTGTGGGTTCAAGGCCAGTCTGGGCTATACAGTCCAAGGCCAACCTGAGCTATGTATCGAGACCTGGATCAAAACTCAATCAGTCAATCAATCAATCAATCAATCAAAGCATAGTTGAAGTCAAACTTTCAACTGCATCTAGTTTATTGAAAGCACCAATGGAGATGTAGCAAAGTGGCGGACAGTAGAAAAGCAACCAATGCAAAATGCATTATCAAGTGCGTTACCTTGATATAGGGGAAAGAAATTCCCAACCTACTAGTTGTCTGGTACGAGTTTGTGTCTTCTAAAACAGGAGAATGAATTTTAGGAATAAGGGAAGTTAAGAGCAGAATGTATTTATAGAGCAAAACCACAAAGTGAGGCAGGTCACAAAGTGGATTGGTGATTTTGGTTTCCTCAGGGTGATAGAGACCCACTTAGACTATCAATCCCTGGTGTTTATCCTTAGGATGTGGGTGCAGTTCTTTGACTTTTTGTCTTGAGGCCTGGCTCACAGCGGGAGATGTTTGTCTCCCCGACAGCTGGTCTTCTGCACTGGTTTCTTTGAGGGTCCAGCCCTATCTGACTGCCAGTAATATTCTTATCTAACTCAGCTGCCTGTAACAGCTTCTATGTTCCACTGCAGCCTAATTTTCCTGGGGAAACTCTGGAAGCCAGTATGACCTTGTCCTGCAGAGCAGGAAGGCAGGGTACCTATACCTCCACCTTCAGTCACTGGCTGAAGGATGCTGAGGGATATCCATTCTCCAGTGCCTTGCTGTGTGGACAGAGCTGGGCTGCACCACCAGAGAAAGCACTTTGGCAGAGATGTGGCAAACAGGTGGCTGCCGTGGCACGGCCCAGGAGCCGAGACCAGCACCACAGAGGGTACTGCAATGGTCCAGGATGGGGACCCGTGCCTGGGTGCATGGGGGACAGATGGTGCAGAAGCTTGTGAGGCATGAGGTGTCAACAGGTAATCCTGCCAAAAGGAACCTGGAGAGGGACAACAAGGCCTCTTGTCCCCGTAGCACTTACCCGAGAGCCCTCCCCTTGAAAATTCCTCTCAATTCCTCGAAATGACTGAGGGATGGGATCGGAGTGTCTTGCAGGCATCTGTGGCACTGAAGGGGTCATCAGGGAAGGAAGCTGGAGAAACGTGCAGGGTTACAAGTCACACGGTCCATTCTTTTCTCCATCCAGAGCCCTGAGGAAACACAGTTGCCTGTCAAGTCAGTTTTTCTCTTGAGTATCCCATGCTCAGACCACGCCCCTCCCGCCCAGTTTAAATTCTTGAGCAGCGAGTCCAATTTACCTCCACAACCTCTGACCTTAGTTCGGTCCTTGGACTCAAAAGCACATCTCGGGCTCTGCACGCCCTCTTTCTCTCTCATCTGACCCAGTCGTGACCTCCTGCGGGCACACTGTGCTGTCTGCCTCCTCTTGCCAGCCTGGCATAACTCCCAGAAAAGCTGCCCTTGGCTTGTCCTATTTTGTTTCTCTCCCTAATTTGATGCTGACATTGACAGATAAAGACAAGGGAGACAGCCAAACCCCAGGGCATAACCGGTAGGTATCATTCAAATACCAGTGAGCTAATCCTCTGGGTCCAGGGTCATGCCTGTCTACAATGTGAATCCCCACTTGATATGAAGTGGAGAATAGCTTTTGAGATTTTTGTGCAGAGGAGCTGTTTGCCCAAACAGAAAACTACAATATCTAGGCCAGGGGCTCCTAGAGTCTGCTTTCTGTGGAAGAGAGAGAGAAAAATAACAGAAATATTGGAGAGGAGCAAGGGGAGAGAGAGAGAGAGAGAGAGAGAGAGAGAGAGAGAGAGAGAGAGAGAGAGAGAGAATGTTAAGCACCAGCAAGAGAAGGTTTTTAGACTTCACGGTTTTTTCCCCAGGCATGGCCCCTGGCTTGTGTAGGGTTTCTGACTGCCAGGCAAGAAGAACCTGGGAATACTACCTGACATTTATGTGTTACAGTTGTCTTCAAATAAAACAAGCCTCAGTTCAAACACCTTGGCCTTTGATTTTTAAACATCTTATATGGCGGTTAATTTTACTAAATGCTAAATTTCTGGTATACTTTTTTTTACTGGGGGGCTGGGACAGCGTCAGCGCTGGGGCTCAACCCAGGGCCTTGCTTCTGCTTGCTGTGCTAGAACTTGAGTCCTTGATTTCAAGTACATTCACTTTTTTGTTTGTAAGTTTTTTCGAGACAGGATCTTGCTGGGCTGTCCAGGCTGATCTTGACCAAGCACACTCTTGAAGAGGAAAAAGATACCTCAGTAAGAGGGTATTTCAGTTAACTGCAAATTGGTAAGGGAACTGCTGGGACGCCCTTGAGCTTGTGCACACAGGGAACCTCCCCGGGAGTCCTGGGCTTGACCAGTGTCCAGCAACTTCCGGCTTGGCTGTTGCACGTGACAGTGACGACTGGGCTTGGGAGAGCACCTAGAGTCTCAGGGCTTCCTTTTATTCCCATCTCTTCCCTAACAAGCATTTATCTAAATGCAAATGTGAATGCCAACTTTTTGATTAGGGTATTATATAGTCATCCGCTCCCGGAAAACCGCGTTCACAGGCGATTTTACTTCTGATTCCATGTTTCTTTGTTTGGAAAGTTTGCTGACTGCCTGCTGCTGCCAGTGGAAGTGGGCAGGAGGAATCACGCTGTTTGTGTGGGGAGAGGCCTCCGCCAAGTGTTCTTAGATGGGGAGGTGTTGGCTTTTTATCATCCTGGGGAAACAGTGGGAGTGGAGGGTGGAGGGTGATGGGAGTGTGATATTCTATCCTAAAATATTTTTCTAAAATATGCTGACAGTTAAATCTGGCTGTGTTTGTGGGACGGGGTGGAATTTTCCTTAAAGCAGCAAGGCAGGATGCACTTTATCTTAAGGGCTTAACCGTGGTTGGTCTTCATAAGGCACCCTACTGCCTTTGCATGCCCTGGAGACCACTCAGCTGCAGTCTGACTCGGAGGGGCTGAGTGCGCACTCTGGGTGACCACGTGCTTGTTGTGTGTCTTGAGTAACTTATGTAATGTCTCTGGACCTCTGGTTCCCTCATCTGAATATTATTACCTACTTTTTAGGATTGTTGGAGGATTTTATCAATATTTGCAGAGCGTTTAGAAGAGAGGCTGGTGCACAGAGCATGGTGCATGCT
This sequence comes from Cavia porcellus, assembly GCF_034190915.1. NCBI lineage: Eukaryota > Metazoa > Chordata > Mammalia > Rodentia > Caviidae > Cavia > Cavia porcellus. The sequence continues at coordinate 80,736,285 of NW_026947489.1, forward strand.
GGTGCAGGGATGATTTTACCCTTTTTTTTTTTTTTTTTTTTTTTTGGCCTCAGCTAATAAAATTACCATCTACTGAGTTCCTACCAGATGTCTGGCAATGTGCTAAGTACCTCAGACACATTTATCGTGTTTAATTCTGAAGGATGCAAAGTGATGTTATGATCCCTCTGATGGTTAGTTTTGTCAGCTAATAAGCCTGTAGTGCCTAGTTATTTAATCAAACATGCATGTAGGTATTGTGAAAGCATTTTATAGATATAGTAACTATCTACAATTAATTGCCTTTAAATGAAAGTTTTCAGACTTACCGGCCTCTACAATTGTATGAGTTAATTCTTTAAAATAAATGTCTTAAAGTATACATGTGGATGCATATATATGTGTGTGCTCATGTGTACGTATACACGAGGAAACATGAGCAGATGGATTACACAGGTCTTGCAGCAGAATGTGGCAGGATCTGAATCCAGATCCTTCTCCCTGAAAAGCTTAATTTCCATAAACGATTTTATCTCTCTGATCATAACGTTCCAGTTGCAGCCGAAGAGACCTGGCATTTTAGCTTGTTAATGGAGTATATAATATTTTCTTATCTTCAAGAAAGAACTGCCAAAGTATGACTCCCTGACCATGTGGGCTGCTCTATATTTTGGTGGCATTTGCAGGGAAGACGAGTGGAGAGCAAGGAAGACAGGAAAGGGAGGACTAAAATCTTGTATTAGAGGTCTCAGTTGCAAGCAACAGAAACAGCCCAAGTTATGCACAAAGGAAAAGATCTGGAAAATATCACGAAAACAAGGCAGCTCCCAGGAAGATGTGCTCCCATGGGCTTCCTATGTCTGTACCCAGACTATGAGGAGGGGTACCAGAACTTACTGCCCACAGACAAGGAGGAGTGCTTTATTTTCCAAAAGGAAATTGGGGTACTTTGAGGAAGGGAAATGGATAGTGGGTGGCCAAAAATGAAAAAGTGCTGTAGATAGCAGCGAAAGCTTCTTAGATTGGATCTCTTTTTGCAAAATAATTCAGCATACATCTGTCGCCAGTACCCGGAAATGGCTTGGAGGTGATATCTCAATTTAAGAATTTTGTCTATAGAAAGGCTCTTTTTATAGAAATGTTTCTGTGTAAAATACAAATAGCAATAATGATAACCATGAATTTCCATCAAATACTGTGTGCTGGACGCCATTCTAGGTCCATTACTTGCTAGATCTCATCTTTACAGCTCAGTGAGGCAGGTGCAATTATTATTATTTTTCATATAAAGAAGGACAGGGAGCTTAACTAATTTGCCCACATGGTCAACAAATGGCAAGTAGCACACAATAACGTCCTGTTAAGATTCTAATTCCGGAGTAGTATTAAATAGCTCGGAAGCCTGTCAGATAATCACAAACAGCACATGTCCTCAAAGCAAGGCTTCCTCCTAGCTGGAGAACTCACAAGCTCTGAGGCTTGCTTGGTACAGATTCTGCCTTGATGTCTGATCAGAGATATTCCATTCCCTTTTCCTAATGGCTGTCAATCAGTGCCCCGCTGTTTCCCTTGAGGCTGGACCCAGCAGGGATGTCGTCAACACTGAGGAGTAGCGTTGAGAACAAAGCCTGACCCTGGCTGTTTGTTTTTCCCTGGTGAGATCGCCCATCCCTCAACACAGTCTGGAATGAGCTCGGTTGTCGCTCAGAGCTGAATGAATTCAAGTCATTATTCTTTTCTACGCCTCCTGATACACCCGAACAAATGGAAATGGGAAATGAGTTCTGTAATGGATTAAGAACTGGTGGTCAACTTAATGCCAGCTGGATTACATCAGCATGGTGCTGAGCAAAGATGCTCCACCTGAGGAAAGTTGCCAGCATAAATAGGTGGAGGAGAAGAAAGACATTAAAGCGTTAAGGTGTTAATGCACTGAGGCATTGTGGGTTCTAGGAGTTGCTGTTTGAGACATTGGTTCTCCTCCAGAAGCTTTGGTCCTGATGGAAGGCCTGGCCTTCCATGAATGTGTCTTCATCCAGCATTGTAATGTTTTCTCATCTTCTGCACCAGCTTCTTTGAGTGTCTAGCCCTGTCTGGCTGCCTATAATATTTCTACCTGCCTTAGCTGTCTATAGTAAGTGCACAGCTCATTTTGAATTCATCTCTTTCCACGCTCATAAGCCCCACAGGGTTAGTGCCTATCATATTGGAGACCACAGTTTTAGACTCTGCAACTCTTTCAGAGACTTCATTCCTCAAGCAGGAGGACTTGTGAGATGCCTGCAGGGTCTGTGACCTCCTGGAGTTTATATTCCAGAGAAGGGAACATACAACAAGCAACCAAGCAAACAAATAAACAAGATAACATTCTAAGTGGTGATGAGCAACCACACAGAAAATAAATCACGTGACAGAGAGTGGCTGGGCAGGGGTGCTGTGTGAGAAGGAGACATTTGAGCCAGAACTTCAAGGACAAAAGGAACCAGCCAAGTGAAGAGAGGATCAGAACTTCCCCTGAAGCCGGGGAGCAGTTGGCCTGGGAACTGTATGTCTCAGCTGAGGGTCCAGGTGTCTTGTTGGATGCTGCATTTTGTCCTAAGCATGAAGAAAAGCCACTAGGGATGGTGGCACACGCATGAGCCCAGCACTCAGGAGGCTGAGGCAGGAGAGTCACAAGTTCAAGTCTAACCTGAGCACTTTAGTAACTTAGAAGCAGTCTAAAAATAAAAAAATACAAAGACTGAAGAATGTGGCTCATTACAAAGGCCCTGGGTTCCATTCTCACTACTATAAAATAAGCAAAATAAATAAATATTCTTAAAAAGGTAAAAAAAACCCAATTAAAACTAAAATGTGTGCATATATACATATACATATACATATACATATACATGTACATATACATATACACATACACATATACATATGTTTGATAGAAATAAAGGCAAATAGCCTTGGGCCGGAGACTGAGAGGGAAATTAAACAGCAAGAAATGAGTGGATTCCATGGCTGCCTGGAGATGGGAGTGGGATTGGAGGAAGGGTCTAGGAGCAAACTTTGTGGATAAGTTTTGACAATATCATGCCTGTGCTGGTACAGGGGGTAGGGACAAAACCCAGGCTCACTTAACAAGGGAGCTTGGAAATTGGACTTAGGCAATCATTTCACAAATGCAAGGCACTGAAAGAGGTCTCATATTCCAAAAAGAAATAACCTCGAATAACTTCCCTTACCAACTTGGGAGGAAACAGGAAGCCTTGTGGAAAACAAATCTGGGATCAGGGATGTAGCTCAGCAGTGCAGTACCTGCCTGGAAAGCACAAGTTTGATTCCTGGTACTCACTCCCCCCACCACGAAAACAAAGCAAAAACAAATCCCGAGCTGTGTGCAGTGGAATTTTCAAGCCAAGAAGGCAAAGCCATCCCAGACAGATGGGTTAGAATGATCCAGCACTAGGAGGAAAACTAGTTAGGGGGCTCTGGCAAAATTCTGGAACTTTCGTGCATCTGTGAATCACTTGGGGGTCTTGTTATAATGCAGATTCGGATTCCCTACTTCTAGGTTTGGGACAGGATCTGAGACTAAATTTCTAACAGGCTCCTAGGGGGTGCAGATGCCACCGAAATCCAGCTCACTCTAGATAGCAAAGTTGTAAGTGACAGATACAGGCAGCTTAGATTACATTGGTGGTGGGACAGAGAGTAGAGGGTGGATTCAGAGACAGCTTGGGGACAGAACTGACACACCTCACTGAAAGAGAGCTTCGGACATAAGGTGAAAGGCGCATCAAGGACAGATCTTGGGCTGCTGGTTTGGATAACTGGGAGATGGTGCATCATTTGTTGGCATAGGGGAGACCAGGGCGGGAACAAGCTTTAGATTTGGAGGGGAAGGGGTCATACAAGACTCAAGCTTTGTCTACTTGCCACTCAAAAGCCAATACTCAAGACAGTTGGTAGGAAGGAGACCAGGTTGATTTAAGGGGTGGCACCCTGAGGAGACAAAGTGAGGGAAAGCTATCATACCTAAAACAAAACAAAAATGACACGACCATCCTAGGGTTCTATAAATCTAAGAAAGATTATTTAGCAGTTAACAACTTAGTCCTTTAGGTGCAGCTTTTCAGTATAACTTACAATGCCAGGCAAAGGGACAACTCCCAAAGGAGTGTGTGTGTGTGTGTGTGTGTGTGTGTGTGTGTGTGTGAAAAACTCATGGAAGGCCACGCAAACACTGTGCCTTCTCCTATTTCTATGTAAACATGTTATAGGAGGTATCTGGACACAGATGATCTATTTCCCCACTTTGAGGTACTGGCAACAATCTTTGCTCTATAAGCTCGACCTGGAAAGATTTACAGTCTGGCAAGATTTAGCCAGTTTTGTAAATGAGGTCCAGAAATGACCAGCAAACTCCTTCCGTCTCTCACACATTCAACCTGCATCTCCTTTGATTAGCACCAGTGATGATCATAACACTTAAGTTAGTAGACTTTAAACTGCGTCTGCTGGAGTCTTCCAAACTCTTCAGCAGGCAGTGAATGAGTGGTGCATTCATGTATTATGGTTTCTAATAAGCGATATAATGTGCACAGTTATGGGTATTGTTTTGGACAAATACGTATTTTATAAAGAAAAAGAAATGATCATTGTGCCAAACACTCTGCTAGGTACTTTTCGATGTTTTCTTAACAGTAATAGCAACAAGCCTTCTGGACCAGCTTGGCCATTTCTGTTTTTAGACAGGAAAACTAGGCTCAGAGAGTAAGCAAACAGAAGGCTGAGGGTTGAGTCCCTGCACCCTTAGCCCAAAGTGCAAATTCTCTACATTGCTCTGCGCTCCTCAGTCCAGGCTCTGTACCAGATGCTAAGCAAGATATGCAGAATTTCATAAAACATCACTCCAGGCCCCTGAGGATTTAACCTAAGTGGAGAGGGAAGACAACTATGCAAATATACTTGATCTGTGACCTTACATGGCTTCAGCGCTGCTGGGGTGCTGCTAACGTACATGTCTTTGCAGATATTCTTCTAGAGTCATGGTCAGGAGTCTTTGTAGAGGGCTCCACAGAAAGCGAGTCTTAAAGCTGTGCATGCAAGCAGGGTTTGGACTCAGAGAGAAAAGAGAATCTTCCAGGGTGCAGTGTAGGTAATATGGTTAACGCAAGTCAAGAAATGAGGCAGCCTCTGCTAAGGTTTCTTTTCTTTCTTTCTTTTTTTTTTTTTTTTGTCTTTTTCATTTTTTATCGGTACCAGGGATCGAACTCATGACTGCCTGCTTGCAAGGCAGGTACTTATGCCGCTGAGCTAAATCCCCAGCCCCTGCTAAGGTTTCTTTGCTCCATTCTCTTCTATCTCCCACGGTCACCACTACAATTCAAACTGAGTTTTCCAAACCTGGGTTAAATGTGTGACACCTCTGGGAGGAAGCAGGGTTCCTCTTCTCCTCTGCACTCTCTGGTTTATGAAGTTAGTTGGTTTGTACCCTTATCTCTATGCTGGTTGACACAGATGCTTGACACAGAGTCAATGTATCAGGTATTTAAAAGAAAAAGCCGGTACTTCTTCCACATAAATGTAAATAAAAGCAACCCAAAGTGATAAGGAGAAAGTCAAGTTCCTGCTAGCCAGCTGCGCAGCAAACCATAGTAAACTGCCTTCAGTTGAAGGGGCTCACACTCACATCTCTGTTGGATCCAGGAGGAAGCTGGAGGAGGAAAAGGAAGACAGGTCTCCCTTTTAAAGATACATGTGGAAGATGCTCTATCACATCTATGAGCATCCCATTATCAAAACCTAGTTGTATGCCCATGTTAAACTGTAAGGGAGACTAGAAAAGGTAGATTTTTATCTAGTCTAAGGCTAATATTTCTAGTAAGAGGAAGAGAGCACACATGTGAGAATGTGGGTGGGGAAGAGACAAAATAGTATCTGCCACACTTTTACATGGCACTGATTGATTGATTGATTGATGATGGATGGTAGTACTGCAGAATAAACCCAGAGCCTCGTGCATTTTAGGCAAGCAAGACCTGTGCTGCCGAGCTCCATCACCTGACTTTTTGGTTTTTTCTTTTTAAGACAATAGTCCAGGCTGCCCTGGAACTCACCATATGGCCTAGGCTGGTCTCCAACTTGTGATCGTACTGCCTGAGTTCTTAAGTGCTGGAATTGAGGGTATACCTGAGTCCAGCCCCATTTAAAATAAATTGAGACAAGATCTTGCTAAATGGCCAAGTCTGGTCTTGGCCTTGCAATCTTCTTGTTTCAGCCTCCTCAACAGCCTGGATTACAGGCATGCATTACCACACCTGGGTTTGTATGGTACTTATTAAGAATACTTTTTTTTTTTTTTTTTGGTAGTAGAGTTTTACTGTGTAGTGCAGGCTGGCTTTGAACTCATTTATGTAACCCAGGGTGGCCTCAGACTCACAGTGATCCTCCTGCCTCAGCCTCCTGCGTGCTGGAATTATAGGTATGTGCAATCATGACTGGCTTTGTTAAGGATACTTTTAACTTAGCTTTCTCATTTACAAAATAAGAATACTAATAATATTCACCTTATGGGTTGGTTGTGAGTACCAAATGAGATGACATTTGCGATAATACCTACCACAGTGACTGGAATTTTAAAATACTGTCAATAATTATGTGTCCTTTTTGTCTTTTCCTATGCTGCCTTTGTAGATGCCTGGACAGTTTGATGTGATTTTTTTTTACCTATTTTTTCTTTCTAGTGGACATTTATTATTGAATTACAGTTGTCCTCTATATCCCCAGGTTCTATATCCTTGGATTCAGCTGACTGTATTAAAAACAATCAGAAATAAATTATATCTGTACTAAACATGAACATACATTTTTCTTTTATTTTTGTCTTTTTAGAAAAATTTTATTTTGAAAAGAACAAAACCAAATGAGAAAGAAAACAAAATGGAGTCATTCAAAACAAAAGGATGGACATAGCACATGATTAAAACCACAATACAAGGTGATCTACAATAGTTACTATGATGTCTCTTGTTATCTTCAACAGAATTGTCTATCTAATCAGGCATAGTAAAATTGAACATAGCAGCACAGAACACTATCAATAAAAACAAAACATAGGAGACATTATAGGACTTCAAAAGAAGATAATAGTCAAATCAGCATAGGTATCATAGTGAATCTTGTCATCTTCAGAGTAGTTGCCTGTACTCTCAGACTTGATACTATCAAACGTAACAGATTTGAATAAAATCAGTCAAGACAAGACAGCGATCTAACAAATCAAATTCAAGATCAGTTGCAATAAGATAGTGTAAGTAATACAGCGCTTCAGATTAATAGGAAATTAAGGATGATTACCATAGTATATCCTGCTATTTTTGGGATAGCTATCTGTGCACTCAAATCTAGTACAAGTAGACAGACTGGAATAGAATATAATCAAACTAAGCAGAGAGATGAGAACAATGTGGGTTTTAAATCATGATACACTATTGACAATGTCCTCTGCCTTCCCTTTTTAGACAATTCCTCCCCTTTCACTTTCAAAGGGAAAGTACATATTTTGGATCCCACTAACTCCTTTAGTTTTTAGATTAGGGAGGCAGCCCACTATTCATCTAAGTGATTTTGAACGTTTTTACCCCTGAGCATGATCTCAAGTTGTACCCATTTACCTACAAAAGCCACCAGGTTCTCCTTCTTTATAGCTGACTAGTTCTCCACTGCACAAAAGTGTCATGTCTTTCCAACTGATCTGCAGCTGCTGGAGGAGCTACCCCTATTTCTCTCTGGTTCCCTGTCACATAGAGCATTATTTTCTAATCTTTGACTTTCAGTTCATAAACTTTCTTTCAGGTAGATTATATTTCCTATTCAGAGCATCTTGATGGACCCTATCTCCTGATCTACTTTCCCTGTGTTTCTTTTTGTTAGTGTATCAAGGCCACCAATATTAGAGATTATAGCCAACCTTCTCTGCTTCATCTCTGCTAAGGTATTTTTCCACCATTGGTTGTCTGCTTTTGCTTTTCATTCCACTGTTTGCCCTGTTCACTGAGGCCTCTCTGGCACTGTTCCTGAAACCCTGGTGTTTTTCTCCTCTCTCTCTAGAATGTGCTTTAGTATTTTCTGTAGGGTTGGATTGGTGGTCACAAACTCTCCCAGTTCCTCTTTGTCATGGAAGGATCTTGTTTCTCCATTAATTTTGAGAGATAGTTTTTCAGGGTACATCAATTTGGGTTGGAGGTTATTTTCTTTCAGGGCTTGGAATACTTTGCTCTTCTTGAGTTAATGATTTGTGTTGAGAAGTCTGCCGTGATTTTGATGGGTTTTCCTTTATAGGTTATCTGTTTCTTTTCTTTGACACTTTTAATATTCTGTTCTTGTGTTGAATTTCTGGGATCTTGATTATTATATGTCTGGGTGTAGATCTGTTTTGGTTGTAGCCGGCTGGAGTTCTGTATGCCTCATGTATCTGAATATCATTTCCTTTTCCTATGCTTGGGAAGTTTTCCTTAATTATTTCTGTGAATAGTCTTTGTATTTCATTCGTGTTTATCCTTGCTTCTTCACTCACATTTTTTATTCTTAAATTATAGATCCTCTTGTTGTCTTTTAGCCTTTGTATTGTTACTTCCTGTTTCCTTGTTATATTTAAGAGATCTTTCCTTTTGCAATCACACATTGCAAACCTGTCTTCAAGGTTTGATAGTCTATCTTTAGTTTCTTTCAAGCAGTTTTGCCAGCTTTCAATGGAGTTTTTAATTTCCTGGTAATCTCTTTGAATCTATTTCATGTATTATAGATTTTTTTTTTATGTTCTTCATTGAAGGTTTCCTTTCTTTTTCTGTGTTCTTCCCTTCTTCCATTTGTGTCTTGAGAGGTGCTTATCATTTTTTAAATCTATCGTCTGATATCTTGTTTTACTTGTACTAGTATTTCTGTTTTGAGTTCTATAATGTCATGAAGATATTTCTTTGTCAGCTGATGCTGCTTCTGATACTGCAGATTTGCTGTCCTTGATCTCTTCTATGTTTACCTCTTCTGGACCCATATTCCCTGGGTTGGCAGCTGGAGATCTTCCAGACAGCTGTATAGTGGAGGTCCCAGGCCCTTTCTGTATTGGTTATGGTTACACTGAGCACTGGCTAGGGATTGCTGCCCTCTCTAGTTTGCTGTTGGTCACTGAGGTACAAGCAGGGAAGGTGCAGGCTGGTCTTCCCTTCTGAGCCAGTCGCCCACGGGGGTCTTCACCACATTAGTATGTGCCGTTTGGATGGAACTGATTCAGGACAGCTTAAGGGGCAGCTTCGTCCCTGGTTATTGAGTCCCACCCAGGGACAGAACCCAGCCCAAACAGTTCCCACCAATCTGCTCTGCACCAGGAGAGGCCAACTGAAGCCATTACAGTTTTGGGTTCAGGCTTGTCCTGCCTGATTCCAAAATGTCTCCCAGCTGGTCACCCCCCTCCTGTGGGAGGACTAAATTTTGAGCACTCACCATGGGCCAGTGCAGATCTCCATGCTGGCTCCAGACTCCATTGTGATGTGTCCTCCCACTGAGGTCCTCGGGCTTGCCATCCCCCAACGTCAGTGTGACTGTGAGTCGTCGGACTCCAGCAGGGGCACCTAGCACATCATAGGATTGGTTCCAGTGAGATCGCATATGGCTCCAGCCTTCCATCCACGTTTTTTCTTTTCTTTTTCTTTTTCCTTAGTTTCTTCCTGCATTGTGAGAATCCCTCTCCTTCTCCATGGTGTTAAATTTTAGCGTCTGAGCTGTTTTTCTCAGAGAGGCTCTTTATCTTGTTACTTCTTGATCGGCCATCTTCCCAGCTTCTCCTTTTTTGTCTTTTTGAGTTAGGGTCTCACTATATATAGTTCAGATTGGCCTTCAGTTCACTTTGTAGTCCAGGCTGGTCTCAAACTTGCAACAATCCTCCTGCCTCAGCCACCTGAGTGCTGGGATTACAGGCATGTGCCATTACACCCAGCCACTCTTTTTTCTTGTCATTATTCCCCAAACAATGTAGTACAATGACTACTTACATACTATTTGCATTGTGTTATGTGTTATCAATAATCTGGAGATGATTTAAAATATACTGAGGTTATGTATATGTCATGCACTATTTTATATAAAGAGCTGAAGCATTTGTAAATTTTAGTATCCATGCAGGGTAGCAAGGTGTTACTGTACTTACACCTGTCAAATCACATGTGGTTATCTTATTTTTCCTCTGAGACTATGAGTTTTCTGTTGGCAGAAGCTACGTCTTGCACAACTCTGATCTAGGAGTGTGCTCTGTATCTAGATGTTCAATCAGCAGTTATTGGATGAATACACAGGTAGGAAAGAAAAAAAAAGCTTTTTCATTTTCATTGTGCCATTGCCTTGTCTATATGGGGTGGGATTTGTTGATTATATTGAGGCAAAAGCATAAATTAATCAGCATTTTCCAAGTTAAGGCCCACAGAAAGTTGGTGCAGCCCAAAACAAAGACATCCTCCTCTCTCTGCTTGGTGATGTATAGAGCCAGGTGGGTCCAGGTGACACACACTGCACCACCACTGTCTTCCCCATCTCTCTTCTGATTGTCTTTTGTAGGGAGGTACATTCTCTTCTTTACAACCCTAGACTCACTTCTATCAAGGATGCAGGTATCTAGGGATGGGGAGAAAACAATTTTGAAGATCAATGTTTTTAAGCTGCACAAATTCTCCCCATCCTGCACATTTCCATTATTTGCTTTGGGTGTAGAGGTAGAAATTGTCCATTCAGCTCATGAAACTGGGTTACATATTGATGATGCCAGGCCACAACTGGCCTGAGAGATGTGTTACCATGGCAAACAGTAAGGTCACCTTGTGGTTACCCGCTTGACCCAAGCTTGTTATGTCTGGATGCTCATGCTGAGGGTGATGGCACCCTGGCAATAAGAGGTTGCTTGTGTGTCCTGCTTTCTCCAGCCTTCTGGATCCAGCCAGGGTTTCTAGTGCCTTTCATATCCACACCTGGCATTTCCTGGCTCTCTGCTCTCCTGGGGCTGGGCTGCTTTCAGCAGATGCTGCCCCTCCCTCCACTGAGCCAGGAGGGGCCCTGGCCTCTATGACAGCAAATCCATTGCACCACTTAGGTTTAATTAGAGCACAATGATGGATGATTAGTTTACACATCAAAGCACTGAAACAACTCAACAAATTGGCCCCATCCCAAAGCCCAGCACAGGAGCTGGCCTTGAACTTAGAGGATCTGCCTGCTGGGGCTGGGCAGCTAGAGATGAAAGCTCAGGAGCCCCATGCCGAGGCCCACTGAGGGAGTTCTGTTTCCCAAGTGAAGAAGTGGATCCCAGCTGTTTCCAGCCCTAATTGTGCCCCTGCGTCTTTCTCACCTTGGCTTTCTTCCTCGAAATCCTCCCTTGGCTCCTGCCTAGAGTTGGTATTGTCGCCCCTCAATTATTTGCGGACTCGATTGTACAACCCATGTGTTATCCAAGCTCTTTACTAATCCTCTTTTTACCCCTTTACCTTCCAAGTGGGATTTTGACTGTTCATTAGGACATCTACTAAAGAAAGAGACAGAAAAGCAAACAAGTTAATTATCAAGCCTGTTACCTTGGCTACCATCTGATGATTTTTTTTATTTGAGGTTTGATGGGGAGACACCAATTACAGGTTGCAATGAGGTGAATGAATTATTTCTGAGTCTCTCATACACACTCTTTCTCATTCCTTATAAAAACCAGGAGGTGACCGAATACACGGGAGCATCCTACATCACACCATCTTTGCCTTTTATTACATATTTCAGATCCCTTATTGTTACGTTGGGGCCCAGAGAGGCTGCCAATGTGTGGGGAGACAAACCCAATTTGGTTCTTTGGGCTGAAAAACTAGTCTGTGCATACTAACGATCAATTAATTAATTGAAAACAAAACACCCCTCCCATCAATTACCCATCAAAATAATCGGTGCTTTCGGTCCAAAGTCAAAGTCAATGGCAGAGGACAGACTTGAATCCGGGCCTTCCTCATAGCCCTTATCCTTCAGGACCATACGATCTTTCTAATTGTCAAAAGCAACGGAGCTATGATTACATGAGAATCTCAGGGAGCATAAAGGCTCTGACTTTCCCCTCAAACAATTGATGGAAGCCCAGCCCACGGCGAGATTCTAGGTCTCTGGCTGGGGTCTGAGGGTGAGCGGGCATCAGCCTCGGCACTGTGATGTGGGCAGACAGATGAATGCTGGCTCAAGACAGTAGGCAGGAGCTGAACAGGGTTCAGACTGCTTTCTGTAAGCAAAGTACTTCATGAGGGGGATGACACTGCATTATTAGCAAAAACCAGGAGCTTATTGATCTGGCTGATTAGAAAGTCTTCCAAGGCACTGGGGTAATTAGCACAATTTACAGAGTAGCAGTTATCAGCTCCATTGCCTAATTAACAATGTAAATATCTCTCTAAATGACATTTTATAATCATGATCAGACCCTCTAGCATTTACCCTGTTCACCACTGATTCCTTCCCAGATGTACAGATAGTTGCCTTTTTTTCTATGACTAATATCACATGTCTGTAACACCTATGATAAAGCAATTGTAGGGGTTCCACATCCCCAGTTTTGTATCTTACTAGGGGTCCTCTCTGCCTTTGTTTTGCTGGCCCCAAAATATACAGTCTGCCAACTGAATTGCCAATTAAAAGTACTTAATTAGACGTGAAAGGGGAGTTCTGGCATGTTCTGGATTCTGAACTATTTTTTATTTGTGTGCTTAGCAGGACAAGTCATCTTAAATTAGCATCACATTTTTTCCTCTGCAGAGCATGTGAGAAATGAGGCTATTAAGAGGAGAGCTTTAACACAATATTTGTGTACACTCGTCATGGGTGCAAAGAATCATCCCAAACGCATATGCTGCTTTGGCAAACAGGGTTGTTCTTCAGATATATTTTATTTCCTTATCATTTCTTGGTGAATTAATGTTCGCCATAGAATACTAGGCCTACCGAGTCAGACGTGTGTGCAGGGAACTTTTTTTTTTTTTTTTTTTAAACTTTAAATTTACTTATGATTTAGAGTAGTCAGGCCATGCTAAAAGATTGTTGTCTTTTGTCTAACCTTCCAAATAGCACACACACAAATCTTCCCTGGGGGTGGGAATTTCAGAGGCTTGCACCCCCACTGGAAAGAATGTCCCCAAATCTTTCCCTTGCCAGAGTCCTGATGATTTCAGTTGGTGGATTATTCACTTCCTGTCTTTTTTGCTCCCACTAGCTGCATGACGGTCAATGCAGTTACACAGCTATAAAGTGTGGGGGAAAAGGGAAAAGGAAGGAAAGGGAATTTAGCATAAACCAGTGCGTATTTCACTGGTAAAATGATACAGAAGACAAAAAATGAATTTTGCAGGCATTTGCTGTGGAACTTAATTAACCATCTTGCCCTTATTCACCACTCTCATTGATTTGTGTGATAAGTGCCAATTACATGTGTCATAAGTATACTCCTTTTTGCTGAAGACAAGAGATCTTATGTGTGATGCAAATAAGGGTTCTCAGAATGCTAATTCTGTAATGAGCCAATGCATTCTTCAAGGGGTTTATGGCGCAGAGGAGGAATAAAACATGTGCATAAATAATTATAATGCAAAGTAGGAAATGTGTGTCATGAGACAGTACCCAAAGAATTATGGCCAAAAAAAAAAAAGGCAATGAAATAAGTTATAGTTGAAAGATGTGGGAGGGCCTGCTTGAAGTTGGGGAAAATTGGCATGAAAGCAAAGTAAGAGTAGCCAGTGAAGTTTTCAGATGAGAGGAGCAGAAACAAAACACAGAGGCGGGACAGCAAGAAAGTAATGAAGCAGAAGACTTTTACCACTAGGTGAGGATGGGCAGCGAGGGAAATACTGCAGGGAAGGCTGTGAAGTCCAATCAGGGTTCCATCACTCTCACTCAGGTAGGAGGATTGTGAGTTTGAAGCCAGCTTGGGCTACTTAGCAGGATCTTGTCATAAACCAAAGCAACCACGTCAGAAAGCTTATTTATGGATACATATGTGAATTTCATATCACTTAATTTTTTTATAAAATTTTGTCATTTTAAACAGAATAAAACCAAGTAAAATAAAACAGAATAAAGCCAATCAAAACAAAACAGTGTAAGTGATACACGATTCTAAAACAGGGTAATAGGAAATCAACAATGGCTACCATAAGGCCTCTTGTTGTCTTCAAAATAGCTGCTCATACCATCAGACATAGGAAAACCAAGCAAAACAGAGCAGAATAGAATCAATAAAAACAAAACAATGAATGCAGTATAGGACTTCAGAGTAAGATAATAGTAAATCCAAAATAGCTACCATAATATGTCTTGTTATCTTTGAAGAGCTACTCATGCCAACAGATACAATAAAATCAAGCAAGACAAAACAGAATAAAACCAAACCAAACAAAACAATGAAAATGATACGAGACTTTAAAACAAGATAATAGGGAATGAACAATGACTACCACCTTCAGAAGGAGATCCCCTAGGTGCTATACTGTGTATTGTTGTCATCTAAATAGATGATCAGATTACCTGCTTTAAGCCTGCAAAGTCAATGAAACACTAAACACTACAACCATTAAGTAGTATTTTACTTCAGTAGCTGTGTTCTCAGCCTATGTTTCTCTGGATCAGCCAGTCGCTCATGGGAGGGGGTCCTGGGGAGAACCTTTGCTCTTCTTGTCCCCCATCTTGCGTGCTGGAAGGGACTGACACCTGGATGTTCTCTCTGTAGCTTGCATATGGCACCGACTCACAGGAATGGGCAGATGTCTGGTTCGTACCACTTTTGTATGTCCTGCAACATTCCATCTTTTGCTGTTAAAGTAGGCAGAGGCAGGACACTGTAACCATCTCCTGTCTTTTGAGTTTTCTTTGCCTTTGTTCATTTCCCTATGACCATAGACAGCTAAGTGCTGACCAAGTATGGATCCAGAAAACCACATAGTTGGTGCCTCAACGGCTGTGGTTCTATTGCTGAGAGGGGGGCCCAGGGCCAACCGTTAGCACGCAGCAGCAGGCTAAAGGGTGCTGACAGTCTACTAGTATTTAGTAATTAAACAGAAATACCCAGGTCACAAGTTTTGGCCCACATGTGGGGTGAATATGGCCCACTGTCTTCTTTGGCAAAGCCCACTCTTGGATACACTGGATGCTAACACCCTAAAACCATCTTCCCTGGGCTGAGTTAGCTATTTTTGAACACCAGCAAGTTAAAAATAACCTCCATCCATCTCCTGGATATGGTTCTTTAGTTTCCAGCAGGAATTTTCATCCTCTGCACACTACCTGGCCTTGGGTGGGGGTGGAATGGGAGTGGGCTAGGACTGGTGGGCTGGTGAATTGGTGGGAAGCCTGCTAGCTCAGTGACCCCAGCTCTCCCTCCTGGAGTTAATGCAGGGGTCAGGAAGGCCAGCTGACCTGCAGCTCAAGCGTTAAACCAGCTTTCCCCTTGTGAGCTAAATCAGAGCAATTCATCTTTCTCAATTCCAGACATTTCTGACATAACAAAGGGTTTTTAAAAATATCAAATAAAAGATATTTTAAACAGTTTTGGAATGGTATATTTATACTCAAATAAAATTTATTTCATTAATGCCCTTCTTTATCTTCTCTGGCTTCTCTCCTTTGATCTAGGAAAGTTCAATTTTTTCATTGTTGTTTTCATGAGCACTAACATTAAACAGTGAGTAGGCAGGAAAAGGGTCCTTAGGTGGCTGACTTCCCACACGGTGTTTCCAGAAGAAACATGCAAGCAGGCGATCCAGTTCTGCTGTGAAGCCAGGGAAGCTGAGGACAGAAAGGGAGCCATCACCTATGACAACGTGGAAGCCACTAAAACCTTGTTGACAGCAGTGAGGATGGAAACCAACTAACTGTCTCGGCTGAAGGGTAAATGGGGGATGGTAAGCGAGTGAGCTGGCCTGTGTAGATGGTCACTGAGGTCTCAGTGTAAACGTCTCTTTAGAGCAGCCGTTAATAATGATCACATGATCATATTTTGTTTTTTCTGAAAAGTATTTATTTTTGACCTGATCTTGTCTGTTTTTCTCCTTTTTCCCTTCCTTCCTTTTCCCCCTCTCCTTCTTTCCTTCCTTTTTTCCCTCTCTCTCCTGCTCTTTGTTTTCCTCCGTCTCCCTCCTTCTCTGTCTCAGTCTCTCTTTCTTTGTGTCTTCTGGGACACTGGCCCTGGACAATGATCATATATGTTTTATGTTTTCCATCTACTCAACCTAGAAAACTTCTGTTCTATAAATACTTGTTGGACGCATAGATAAAACTACGGGTATAATAAAGAGTAGAGAAAGAAGTCCATCTGGTAGGCAACATGGAACAAAGATGGGGTATTTGCTTTTTGTTTTGTTTTGTTCATTTACTTGTCCAGTGCTGGTCAAACTTTAATATACCTAGGAACTGTCTTGCTGATCTTGTCAAAATGTAGATTCTGATTCGGCAGTCCAGGTGGGAGTTTCTGCATTTCTGACAGCTCTCAGATGAGGCTCAAGTTGCTGGTCCATGAATCATATTTTGTGTAGGAAAGCCCTAGGCCATGCTGGTGCTGAATGTTTTTTTTTCTTTTCTTTTTGGAGACAGTTTCACTATGCAATTGAGGCTCTCCTTGAACTCACTTTGTAGCCAAGGCTGGCCTGGAACTCACAGCAATCCTCCTGCTTCTGTCTCTCAAGTGCTGGAATTACAGGTATGTGCCGCCATAATCCAGCCCCTCTGGTGCTGAATATTACTTAGAATGAACAGGTAGTAAAGTAGAGATTAGTGGAGGAGGAGAGAGGGGATTACCGTAAGAGAAGGACTTAAGGAACATAAAGGGGACAGAATCAAAGGAAACAGGGGAATGAATTTTTCAAAGGCAGAAGAAAATTTCCCTTAGTCTTAGAGGGAGAATGGGAGAGAAGAGGAAGTCATCTCCTGGTGTTTAGCTTTTCAGTGAGGTCATCAGCAGGGGTTGGGAAGTTCTGAGAAATAGTCATTTGCTTCCCATAGAGTGTCCAGCATACCTTTGAGGTTTGGACCATGCATTTAGAGTAATTTCCATCAGTTCTGCTGTGTAATTTTCTCAATATTAATCCACTTAGGTGCAGGTTGGAGTCAGATGATAGATTCAACCAGACACAGTGAATATGAGGGTGTCTCCATTACTTTTCTCTCCTTGCTGGAACAAAACACCCAGCACCCAAAATGAAGGAAGGAAAAGTTTATTTAGCTTACAGTTTGTGGAGGCTTTGGTCCATAATCAGCTGGCTCCAAGGCAGGGTGGCCTGGCACTGGGGCAACACTTCAAGGCAGCCGCCATCGCCAAAGTAGCCAAAGCAAAAGGAGCCAGAGCAAGCCTCCTCTCCTTTATTATATGTAGGGCTCCCTACCCCCACCCCCCACTTCCCAGGGCAGGTGTAGCACTCACAAAATCTACTTGCCCTGCTTTGCACAGAATGAGGATATTTACTAAGTAAGAATCCTGGCTCCCTGCTGAGTTTCTCAGTTAAAACTTCTAAACTGCTCAAGTTGACAAAATGTATCAACCATAACAGACAGTTTTGGTGAGAGAGTGAAATTTGTGTGTCACAGGAACTGGGAAGACACTGCTCTGCACCTGTGCTCTCTGGGGCTTCTGTGCGGGAGAGACAGATAGGTCTGATATAGTCACATGAATGCATATCTATGTACCTGTGCACACCCATGCGTGCACTGCCTGATCCTTGTTCTCTTCCTGGCCGATTTCCAGTGCTGGAAGCTGCATCTTTTTGCCTGAGAGAAGTATCAGGGGTTAGCACCTGAGAGCAGGGTTCCACCAGTAAGTAACAGGAACTGGTGGGATATACCTGATGTATGTTTCCCCCGGGCTTTCCAACACGATGCACAGGAAGTGCACAAGAGGTGACCTGGGCTCACCTTTCCACTCCCTTGCTGGGTGTTTCTAGGCTCTGCTTCCAAATAAACTGCTTGCTTTCAAATCCTTATTTTATGCTTTTCTGTGGGAACCCAAATAGGAGCGGGTATATCTGTTTATACATTGTGATGCATCTGTGGATAAAACTACATGCTCTTATTTAGGGGTGGCTCTCTGTCCCAGTGTGGTGTGGCAGTGGGGGAGGGGTCAGGGAAATTGAGGAGATCTGTGAGTTGAGATGTAACAGAGGAACCGGGTGGAAGGGCCATGGTGCATTTGAGGGTCTGAAGGGCCACTATAGCTGCAGCAGAAGACCAGGAGCATGCAGCGAAGCTTAAGTGGCCAGACCCCGCTTGGTTTGTAGGATGCTGGGAGGAGGTTGGCATGATGTATTCAGCAAATGCTGAAAAACCATGAAGTGTCTACTGCAGGACAATGCCAGGATTAGACCTGACCCTAACAGCAAGCAAAGGACAGAGAACCCACGGGGGGAGGGATGGGGCTGTGCAGCCTTTTGTCATGACCCAGATCCTTGAATGGAACTTTGCCTGTGGAGGAGCGGAAGTAACTGTAACTACATATTTGATTGGCCAGAACAACCCATTTCCTGGGCAAGGTAAGTAGTAGTTTCCCTTCATTAATGTTGTTCCTCACCTCTGCTTTACTTAAGGTTATCAGCCCTTTCTCTCTGAGGTAGCATCAACAGGGGAATTCCATTCTCTTTTCCACAGTCCCCTTCTTCTTTCTTTCTCTTATTCTCCCTTTTTTCTCCGCCTCTTCCCCTCTTTCTGTTCCTTTCCCTTCTTTCCTCCTCCTCACCTTCTAACCTCCTCTCTCCTCTTCCTCCAAATAATCCTATTTAGTAAAATTGATTATGTCCTTTCTACAGTCTCCATGTCTATTAATAGTGACATTTAATTCTTATCTGTGGCTATCTTAAGACTGCGGATGTCACCAGTGGAAATAGAATTACACTTTGTGAGCAAGATAATGTAAAAGTAGATCTTTAGTCAAACACCATCAAAATGCAAAAAAAGAAACATGTTCCCAAGCCTGTTGACCCCTTTGGTCATAGTGCCATACAAACATCCAACACACAGTTATTCATTTTATGGGGAAAATTCCATCCCAAAGGTAATTTACACACAGAAAATTGTGGGTATGGGTGTGATACAATTTACATCTTAAATCACGAGGCATCGAAGATATTTGCTAGCGATGGAAAAGTGGAAACCTGCATTCGGAAGTGACAAAAACCTGATCATCAATGTGGTCTCACGTATGGACACAGTCAATAAATTATGACATACATCAGTCTGCAAGGTTAGATTTATGTCACAGTAGAAAGTAATGCAAGATATCAGCAAGGCTAAAATCCAGCCTGTAAATTATTCTCCAGGAGTGTTGTAAATAGTCACAATTGTACCCTTTCCCCTCTTTCTTTCTATAAAAATCTTGCAATCTTTGTTTGCTCATCTCCTTCTTCCAACCAGCAATTAAAGAAGAAAAGGCACTGAGATTTCATGTCACCTTTATGCCTAATATTTTCATTGTCTTAACAGACAAATCTTGAGGAGTCACTCAGGGTTACATTTTGCAGCACCCAGGGTGGCAAAGAGCTGTTCATCGGGCTTTCCATTTTTGCCCTGGTGTCCTCCCTTGGCATATTCACCGGTCACCCTATGCCCCCCACCCTGGGTTCTGGCAGGATTTGAGACATGCAAATGGCAAACTGGTAAATAGCAGCTTTGCATATTTTGAATAGAAGAGAACAACGTGGCACCACTCAGTCTGTTCTCAGGGAAATCTGAGATAATAGTGAGCGAGAGCAAGGGCAGAACGAAGGTCCTAAATGTTTTCTTTAATGTGTTTATTATGCTTATTAAATCTATTGTATCCTGATGAATTGATTTGAATTATTTACATGGTCAACTTTTGAGACAATAACCTGATTTAATCAGAGCATGCAAATGTATCATGTCTCTTTGAAATCTAAAAACAGGAATAAGCTGAAGGCATTCTTGTATCAGTCTCTACAAACACTGATTACAAACCTGCCCTTGTCAAGCCAAGTGACATGATGTCAGAAACCAAGAGAATGTGGGGGAGTACTTCTTAAGGAAGTTCATTTACTTCCCTGTGGAAACATGTATTCTGGACAGTCAATTTTTGGATGACAAAGAAAAAAGTCTTAAAAGTTCTGTTTATCTGTACATGTTACCCAATGGCTGTCGCAGGGGTATTTATCTGCTAAAGAAAAAGAACATGATAAGAATGATTGGTTTTCATTACAGTAAGGACCAGTGTAATTTTAGTGAACGTTTGCACTGGGAAGAATTCTTTAGTTTTACTACTGAAGCTGTGAGAACTTAAGGTCTCTGTCAAGTTAAAAGTGACCCACATGATTAAATTGCTTTTCAATACAAATTTCCACTGGGGCTTGGAAAAAAATTGGAGAATGTGGTCTACAATTCTCAGCTCGGGCTTTTAAGTTTTTCGTGGTTTAGCTGTTCATAAGGAATTTTGGGGAAAGATA
This sequence comes from Cavia porcellus, assembly GCF_034190915.1. Classification (NCBI taxonomy): domain Eukaryota; kingdom Metazoa; phylum Chordata; class Mammalia; order Rodentia; family Caviidae; genus Cavia; species Cavia porcellus. Next base: position 80,756,750 of record NW_026947489.1, read on the forward strand.
AAATCTCATGTGTTTATAAGAAGAGAAGATGCACAAATCACTCTGACGGTGGAACCTTTTGGTGGTAAAGAGAACAGCTTGGTCCTGAATATTTTATAAGATCAAGGTATTAGAATGATGTTTCTGAAGCAGGAACATAGTGATCTAGGAACAAAAGGGAGACAGGGCTAGAGAACAGATTGCAAAATTACTTAAAAATACTAAGTGATCCTGAGGCTGAATATAGGAGTAGGTGATGTTACTGCAGATTGCTCATAATAAGGGCTCTAAAAGCGTAATGATTTATTGATTGGATCTGCACTAATGATGTGCCCCTGATTGTGCATGTGTAAATAAGAGGGCTGATTTACGAGGGTACAATCGGATCTTTCAGATATATGGGCTCCATGTCTACATATTGAAAATAAATGGAAGCAATTATCTGAATATTTCAGGGTAGGGACCCCTGCATCCCAACACATCCTGACTTAAGAGGCCCGTGTGTATTATGTTAGGGGAAGAGGAAATAAAAGAAGCAGAGAATGAAGAGGAAGAGGAAGAAGAAGGAGAAAAAAAGGAGCAGGAAGAAGAAGAAGAAAGAAAATTTCTTTAGAAATTTAGAAAGGCAAAGAGGGAAGAGTAAGTCTACAATATAGTTCTGTTGAGAAATATGCCTTGCCTCTTTTATCCGAACAAAAATATAGAGTCCCAGGTGCGTCCAGGAAGAAATTTTTTCGTTAAAAAAACAAAAGATGAAAAAAGACAATATTATATGAAATTGTCCTGTTAACGTAAGTACGTGTAGAGTCTGTGTAAGGAATTAGCCTTTTCATTACCAATAGGTTTAAAAAGCGCTAGAGAACAGAGATGTGAACAGAAGCAATATTATCCACTAACAACCTAACTTCTCTTCAGACATGAGCCCAGGGAAACTCAGCAGCATCATTGAATGGGACGTTTGTCTCATGATAAAGACTCATCTTTCTTTCTTTCAGGATATAAAACTCGTATTTAAATCCATTCAGAGAAGCACTTCGGCTTTAAACATCACTGAGTAGGGAAAGCCTATTTAATGAAGCGGTATTATTATATTTTCAAAGAATGATACTGGCAGTAGCTCTGAGTTTAAATTCTGTATTCTTGTCCTCGGTTATAATTATAGACGGATCTGAAAGTAAGCATGCCTATTACTGTCATATTTATTCTTTTGACAGGTGTTATGGAACTGTAATTCGATGAAATGACTCAAAACGCAGATTCCCATCCAAACACAATTCCTGTCATCAAAACCAGAGGGTTAGGAGAAGTTCTTCAGTAAGATCTAGCAAGATCTTGCACGCCCTACTGTTTTAACAATATCGCTACTCGGAAATAAGAGGGAGAGCTTGTCTTTGGGTTCACGCCTGAACAGCAACAGCCAGAGCAGGTAAACACACTAAGCTGTTCTTGGGTGGGGTCGATCAGTGAGAGCCAACCTGATAGGACCCCAGTTCCGCGCGCAGCCGGCAGGGGGCGCACGGCGCGCGGTGACCAGGTGGGGGCGGTGCCGCGCAGGCTCCTGCGGCGCAGGCGCACTCGTCGCCGCCGCCGCGGTTGCGGCGTCCGGGGTTGGCGTCCCTAGCGGAGGCGGGTGAGCCGCGCGGCGCAGGCCGAGGGCGGGGGTGCGGGGCAGCGGCGGGCTCGAGCTGGGGACGTGGAGGCTGCCGGCCTCCTCCGACCTGTGCAAGCCCTCGGGGCGACCCCCGTGTACCTTTTTCCCTGCCATCCTGCTCCGGCTCCCCGGAGATCCGGGTGCACTTGCCGCAGGCCTCGCCCGGGGCGGCCTGCGCGATCGGGGCAGCGGGGCTAGCGGAGAGGGCTCGGGGCCGGGTCTCCGCTCCAGGGCTGACTGCTGGCTCAGCCTCAGCTGCCTGCTGTAAAAGGGACACCCCCAGCCCCGCCGCTCTGCGGGGCACTGTGTTTCCTGCCGCAGTCTGAACATTTTGATTGAATGCGTCTGCGTCACAGAGCGGGTTTCTCTGAAGCTCGGCGTCTGAAACCCTTTTCCTCTTCGATGTATTCTTCTTTATCATCGCTTCTAATACAGGGTTAAAAAATGTCAATTATGTAGTGTACAGTTCACCCATTTAAAGTCCATCCGTTTAGTGATGTTTAGAATGTGCGTGGAGTTGTGCGTCTGCACCATAATCAGTTTTAAACGTTTTCATTGCCCCGAAAGAAACACCACCTTTAGCTCCTCACCTCATCTTCCCATTCCTCCAAGCCCTTGGCAGCCACTGCTCTGCTTTCTGTCTGTATGCACATGCCTGTTCTGAACAGCTCTTTCATAAGAGGGATCGTGCGGGGTCATACATTATAGAGCGCCTTGTGCCTGCCTTACTTTAGGAAGCATGTTTTCAAGGTTCACCTAGACCTAGCATGTATCAGTACTTCGTTGTTTTTTTTTTTTTTTGGTAGAATAATAGTCCATGATATGAATGTGTCACATTTTATCTGTTCTTCAGGTGATGGCCCTTAAGACTGGTTTATGCCAGAGTTCTGGATTTGAGGCCTGGATAGAGACCTCTGCAGAGGTTTTGAAGAAGGAGTGATAGAGTGTTTTAGGAAATGTCCTTGGGTGGGATGAGGGGACTGGACTGCAGAAAGCAAGCGAGGCTGGCTAGGACAGGTGCAGATAGTTCAAGCAGGGGTGGGAACAAGCTGGAACGGGAAGGTAGCGTCCTGTGGAGGTGATGGGGTGGGTCGGGGGTCTGGTGGGCAGCCTTGAGGCCTTGACCCATGGGAGGAGGACTGGAGGAGCAGGATTGCTCCCCATTGCCAGATTGGGGAATGTACACTGGTAGGATGGGGCCCTACGGTTGGTGAAAGCAGGGAGCAAAGCCGTTGCTATTTTTCAACTTTCCCATCAAGAAGAATAATTGCGTATTTTAAAAAATGGCTTGTGCAGGCTTAATTTAGCTTTTTATCAGTGCTCAATAGGACATAATTTCTGGTTATTTTCTGCAGTTCCAGTCTTCCTTTCTCTTTTTAATATATGGCTTTTTTCCTACTTATTTTTAGGTACCTTGTATTGGGACACAGGTTAGACAAAAGGCAGTGGGGTCACATGGACTGTGGGCCTTTATTCTAAGTCATAGCATTGGGCTCCAGAAATTTCCTTCTGTGGTTGGTCTTTGTTCTTCCTCTTCTCACTCTTCTTCCTCCTCCTTTTTACTGTTCTACTATTTTGTCATGTACTCCTTGGGATTTTCTAAGTCTTTGTTTTAGCATTTCTTTAGTTCCTGTTTTCTTTATCTGTGTGATTGACATCAATCAGCTTTTTTATCTGTCTCTGCGCAGGGGGATAGTGGATGGTATCCTTGTGTTTCTGAAAAGTGTGAGGCCAGGCTTTGTGTTGAAGGTTGAGAGGTGCCAGTTGAGAGAGAGCAGTCACCAGGTGACTGCTTTTCAAAATGCAGCAGCCTGGACCTTCATGAGCTCTGGGAGAGTTCTTGGTGGGAGTCCGCAGCCCAGTCTGCTCAGCACTTATATGGATGGTTCAGATATAGACATAGAAGGTAGTATTGATACAAACAAGATGATACAACCCCCAACCTGCCAGATGTCAGATATAATGAGTTTATGTTCCCCCAAACTGAAGAATGAATTTTGAGGAACAATAGAGATTAAAAGTAAGAAAAATTTATTGACAGAGATAGCTCCTGAGAGATAGGAAGTTTTTTTTTTTTTTTCTTTTTTATTGGTACTGGGGATCGAACTCACGACTGCCTACTTGCAAGGTAGGCGCTTATGCCGCTGAGCTAAATCCCCAGCCCTGAGACAGGAAGTTTTACAGAGCAAAATCATGAGGTGGATATAATGTGGATATAATGTGGGTCAAAACTATAATCAACCAATAAGATGACAAGCGTAGTGCTTAGGTAATACTGATCCAATGAGGAAGCAGGGCCCATAGCAAGTGTACATGGGAGAACAAAGACCTTTTTAGTAAGGAATGGATTGGGGTCCTGGTCACTCACTTGGGTGACTGATGTTTATCTAGACTTTATTGGACCAGGTCATACCAACTCTCCTGGGGCGGTGGGTAGGTCTGATCATTCTGTCTGTCTTGAGGTCTGGCTCCTCCAGCCACAGTTGTAATGTGTTATCCTCTTCTGCACTGACTCCCTGAGGGCCTAGCCCTGTCTGATAGCCTATAATATTTCTACCTAACTTAGCTGTCTATAACAGTAGCAAGACGCAAGTGAGAGCTCAGAGTTTAATTCCTCACTTTACCATAAACTGTGTGGCCTCAGGCAAAGTTACTTAACTTCTCAGAGCCTCAGCTTCCTCATTTGTAGAGTGAGGTTCATGATGTCTAACCAGTGATAATGCGAGGATTGAGTGGGATAACAGGAAAAGCTTTCCTACGCCTCACATAGGAATAATTGCTCCCTGAATGGTAGGTACTACGATATTCCTTTAGCTTTGCAGACGGCTCGAGTGGAGAGCAAGGTGTATCAGATGTACACCTCTGGTCTTGGGGCTATGTCTGGCTGCACACACTGCTGCTCTGAATGGTGTTGCTTGCGTGAGGGATGCATAGCAGCAGCTAATGTTGCTCTCTTTCTCTGCTTTTGAACTGTCTTCTGAAGATGTTTCTGTCTTTTTGTTATGGAGAGCTTAAGAATACAGAGTCTGGTGCCATCAGTGATGGATTTTGACTCTAGACTGAATGAAGTAAGTACAGGGTGGAGAAAGAGACTTACAGTTCATGGGGGGAAAGAAGGTGCCTTTGAATGGATGTCAGGGCCATGTGAGCCTCCCCGGAACCCCAGGAGAATGCAGTCTGAGCCGCATTCCTTGAATTCCCAGGTCAAACACAGCCACACTGCTGGCCGTGTGTTTAAGAGTGATGTTTCTAACGGGAGTATGTCCAGCGGAGAGCAGCAGCTGGGATGGGATTCTATGGCACAAGTTGTCACCTTTTGGAGGACTCGGTTGGAACTGGGCTACGCTAGTCAACTTTGGATAACAAGAACCTGGACTTGGGGGCCAGATGAGGGAAGATTTTAGCCCCAAAGGGCAGAGCTTAGACCAATGAATAGAAGTTTTGTTCTTTTTTAATGTATAGAATTTTACAGCAGCAGATTTTAGTGCAGAACCAGAGGGACTTCCCAGCAGCGTGAGTGAAAGTGTACTGAGTGCCAGTGAGTTCCCTGCTGCTAGGGGGCGCTCCGCTGAGGGATGACTTCCTGCTAGGAATGTTACTGTACTAACATTTTCACATGGAAAATTTCAAAATACAGTATACAGAAGTCAAAGTAACAGCACGGTGTCCACTACCTACAATGAAACAGCCCTGACATTTTGCCATTTATCTTTCATACTCTTTCTCTTTCCTCTCTTTCTGCTTCCTCCCTTCCCTCTGCATTTACTGGACTATTGGAAAATAAATTGCAGACTTAATGACAATCTGCTTTCAATACTTCCCCTTGCCAGGTGTGGTGGTGCACGGCTGTAATCCTAGCACTCAGAAAGCTGAAGCAGGAGGATCGCTGTGAGTTCCAGGCCACCCTGGGCTACATAGTGAGTTCAAGGCCAGCCTGAACTGCATAGTGAGACCCCATCTCAAAAACAAAACGAAACAGCTTCTGCTTGCATGTCTAAGAATCAGGACATAGGGCTAGGGATTTAGCTCATTAGCGTAAGTACCTGCTTGGCAAACGTGAGGGTGTGAGTTCAATCTCCAGCACCAAAAAAAAAAAAAAAAAAGGACATTTCTCACAGAACTACAACATATTATTTCCAAGAAAACTAAGGATGAACAGTCATTCACGGTATCATTTAATGTACAGTTTGGAAGATACCAGAGCCTGCACAGGGAGCCTGGGCTAGGCTGATGTGGGTAATGAGGGCTGTTCTGAGGACACTATGGGCTTCCCACTGAGCATGGAATGGAGAACTGGGCCAGTGAGGGCCTTAAGAGAAGGATGCGTCAGATGATTTGCTGGAAGCAGAGAGGGGTATCCTAGACAGATGTGGGAGAATTCCTTCAACAGATAGACACTGAGTTTCTATCAGGAGGCTTAATTTTATGTGTCAAGTTCACTGGGCTGTATGGTACCCAGGTATTTGGTCAAAGATTCAGGGTATTTCTGTGAGGCTCTTTTTGGATTTAAGCTAGTAGACTGAGTCAAGCAGACTGCCCTCCTTAAAATGAGTGGGCTTCATTCAGGCCATTGAAGGCCTTGCTGGAAAGAAGCTGGAGCCTTTCCTGAGAGAGAGAGAGAGAGAGAGAGAGAGAGAGAGAGAGAGAGAGAAAGAGAGAGAGAAAGAGACAGACAGACAGACAGACAGACAATTCTCTTGCCTTTGAACTGGGGCACAGTGGCTTCCAGGCATTGTGTTAGAACCCAGACATTGGCTCAGCAGATTTTGGTCTTGCCAGCTTCCATGATTATGTGAGCTAGTTCCTTGTAATAAATCACACATGCGCACACACGCGCACACATGCACACACGCACGCACGCATAGTCTGTCACAGTGCTGAGATCATGCACAAAAACAACCTGGGCTGTCAGCACGTGTGCCCTTGCAGTTTAGGCTGCCTGGACTTGGCTTGAGCCATGAGAGGTGCAGATGAAGGGTGAGCGAAGGCCAGGACAAAAGGGCCCTGGAGGCTGAGAAGAGGCTGGATTTATTCTGTAGACTAGTGCTTTCTAAACTTCAGTGCCACTGTCACAATTTCTGTCATATCCACATTTCAACTGCTTGGTTATTTGCTTAGTACATTTTAAAAAATCAATTTTATGCTCCTTTTCAAAAATTGTTTTAAGTTGTAATATCTATGAAGTATTAGAGCATTTTCTTACAATTGCTTAAAGTATTTTCAGGTGTTTGTCCCATATTTTTGGAAAAGTTGCCATGAATACTCAGGAGTGAGGTGGGTATTAGGGTTTTAGGAAGGGAAAAGGATTTAAGTTTCAAAGGCAGTCTGGCTGTTGGGTGGGGACTAGATCAGAAGGAAATGGATTGGAAGACCAGACAACCAATTTAGAGACCATTGGAATTGAGATAGGGTAAGAGTTTGAATCAAGGTGGGAGCAAATTTGAGGAGAGCTAGAGGTCAAATTTGATAGAACTTGGAAACCAGAAGCTTGGGGCTTGAGGGAGAAGGACTTCTTGAGTTTGATGCTGATGATTTTAGCTTGGTTGCCTGGGAGACAGAGGTGTCATCAGGAAGCAGTGAGCGGAGTAGGAGGCTAATGTCAAGTCCACACAGCAGGGTAAGGAAAGCAAGCATTTCCAGGGCCACAGGGCATGACTGTCGCTTTAGCATTGATACTGTGAAGTTCATTGGCCCTTAAATAATCGCAAACCCACACTTTAAATTAAATTAAATTAAATTAAAACATTTTTAGTTCAGCTTTTTTAAGTGGACCCACACATGTATTTTCTACTAGTTATTACTGGGAATGACTAAGTATTATAATTGAGCTGAAAATAATCTACCACCCATACTTGCTGGGTTGGTTACTAAGTTTTGCTTGGGCTTTTAAGTAATGAAACAAAGTTGTATTCTTTCCAAATGTTAATTTTGAAGGCTGCAGATGGTAACCATCTGTTATCTGACTAGCATTTTACAATATTTGATTAGCACTTTATATAGTCTGGGGAAGCCTGCCAGGGGAGACTGTCCAGCACACTGGGGACTGTGGGGGTGTGTCCTCTGTGGTTGCCCTCGCAGGTCTTGGCAACACTGTATGGGGTTCACCTCTGCTGGGCTAAAGGCAAATCGGACTGGTGAGTTAATGGATTCGTGTTAGGAGGAACTTGAAGCGTCTTGCTATGCTTAGACCCTTCCTGAGAAGCACCAGAGCAAGGAGGCCTGGATTTGTCTATTATCACCTCTGCTGGGCTAACGGCAAATCGGACTGGTGAGTTAATGGATTCGTGTTAGAAGGAACTTGAAGCCTCTTGCTATGCTTAGACCCTTCCTGAGAAGCACCAGAGGAGGGAGGCCTGGATTTTTCTATTATTAGGACTCTGCTAAAATAGCAAACCCAATCTGCTTTGACTAATGGGGGTGTCATGGCTCAGATCATTGAGAGGGCTAAGGCTAGGGCTTCCTTTAGGTGGATATTTTCAGCACAAATGAGATTTGGTCTCTCAGTTCTCGGCTTTCCCTTTTGCTGTGACCCTGGTTCCAGAGGAGGCAAGTCGGCTTCCCTGAGGGAGTAAGTCTTCCTGGGCATATAGTCTAGTGGGAAAGAGCTGGAGTTCTTCAGTTCCTCCTGCAGAGGTGTTGAGATTTACTCTGATTGGACTAGCCTGTGGCATGTGCATACCTGTGGACCAATCCCTGGGTTCATATGAATCCAGGGTTCTGATTGGTCTGGCAAGCTGAGCCAAGGGGCGGAGTGCAACCCAAGTGGAACAGAGGGGCCCTTAACACAGTGAGAGGGTGGGTGGGGTTGGGACCACCTGTGTGCTCCACTGTCAGAGCCAAAGCCCAGAGAAGCAGGCTTAGCTGTGAAGACAATTATGTTGCTGGGAAGGCAAACTTAGAAATAGAGCTAAGGCCTCCGAACCCAGCCTCTTAATAAGTTTTCTTCCTTAGTGCAAACACTTCTGATAGATTTGGTATCTGGTTTTCTCTTGGGGTGTGTGTGTGTGTGTGTGTGTGTGTGTGTGTGTGAAATGAAGGTTGCCTTTCCCTTTTTTAATATTGCATTAAAACTTTGCTAGTCGTTTAATCTCTTTTAGCTTCATCTAAAGGTAGGGAGCCTCTCTCTCATATAGGGGAAATTTGCATAGAGATGGTAGATTCATGGTGTTTTTATTTTATTTTATTTTTTTGAGACAGGGTTTCGACATGTAGCCCAGGCTGGCCTCAAACTCGTAGCAGTCCTCCTGCCTCAGCCTCTCAAGTGCTGGGAATACAGGCATGTGCCACCACGCCTGACCTCCTGCTATTCACTTTAACTAGAGTGTGTGAAGACTGCTGTGGGCCAGGCTCTGTGCTGGGGCCTGGGCTCTTGGCCTTGAGGGAGCCAGCAGCATGGTAGCAGCCCAGTCCCTGGCAGCAGGAAGTATGTGGCTCATGAACAGGGGGCTTCAGTCCTGCAGAGGACAGTGATCCCCTCTGTCCCTGGGGAGGGACAGTCAGCTGAGTCCTGGACTGAGCTGGACCTGGAAGGGTGAACGAGGTTCCTCATATGGAGGAGATGGGGCAGGAGTTCTGAGAGGTGACATTCTTGATGGTTTGGGGGTTCTGGGAGAAGTCCTGGAATCTGTAGCTGATGGAGGTACCATGACACTGGTTCCCAAGTTCAGTGTCAGTGTGGCATGATTGGTGGGGGCAGGGGGGCGCAGCAGGCTGGATGCTCTCTCAGAGCAGGAGCCTTTGGGATGGTGGGCACAGAGGGAGGCACTGTTATGAGCTGGGGGGGGGGCACATAATGAAAATTTAGCAAGTCCTCCTTCCCCAGAACCTATCACTTGAAAACATCCATACTTCATAATTTGCTTCAAAATATGTGCAGTTGCATATTGACACGTAGTAAAACTGATTTTTTTTTCAAGTGGGTACTGGAGCTAGAGGTTCAAATCTCAGCTCTACGTTTATCAGCTGTATGATCTTGGGCAAGTTACCTGAGCTTTCTGTGCTTAGTTTTCTTACGTGTGCAATAATTACATGGAAAGTGAGTACATCAAATAAGTGCTAATTATTGTTAATAGCACAATAAAATGGAATCATGGGCACAAGATACGGCTTCACCATGGTGACTCCATGTGTTAACTGCTTCTTTATGCAGAGCCCCAAGAATCCTGTTTCTCAGACTTTAACATGCATGTGTATCTGCTGGGCATTCGATTAATTTGGTCTAGGAGGTCAGGTTGGGACCTGAGACTGTGCATTTCTGGGATGCTCCTGGGCAGCGCTGACATTGCGTACCTCCTCTCTTACTCACTTTTGGTCTCTGCAGGGCTGCTCTGGGGTGAGCGCATCACCACACTGAGCACACAGCCTGACCCAGGACATGGACCCCATGGGGGTGGCCAGCAGGAGGTCCTAACCACTGTGTGTCATCTACCCTATCCCACAGAGGGCTGGGAACTGGCAGGGAGGACTGAGGGTAGGACTTGGATCGATGCCTGAGATGTGATGCTCTGTGTTTTCCAGGACAGAGGTCTCGCCGATGGCCCCACTGCCGGGGGCAGAGCTGGTCCAAAGGCCGCTGCAGCTCTATAGATATTTACTGTGCTGTTGCCGGCAGCTGCCGACCCAGGGTATCCAGGAGCACTACAAACATGCTGTCAGGCAGGTGGGAGAGGGTACATGGGTTCGGGGGGGTTAACCTTTTCTTGGGTCCTAGAGGGGATGGATGTCAGAGGCCAGGTAAAGGGTAGTCTTTTGGATGGAGCAGAGGGTAGCAGTTTGGATCGAGGCACCAGGAGTTGGTGCTGGGAGCCCAGCTCCTCCCTCTGGCTTCTGTGCAGGAGTATCATTGAGCATGCCAGCACCGAACAAGGCAGCTCGAGGATAATTAAGACAGACAATAGGACATGCGCATCTTTGTGCCAAGAGTGCTCGGCCTGAATTTAATTGCTCTAAAACATCAGGTAAACCCAAACTGGGGGACCCTCCTCCAGTTAACATCCTGTCCTGTACCCATCACAGATGTCAGCTTCATGAGACACACGAGAAGGCAGAGATACTTTGGATGAAGGGTACTAGAGACATGTGACAAGTAAATGTAATGCATTACCCAGATTGGATCCTGGGCCAGAAAAAAAATACTTGCTCTAGGGGTCATCAGGGAATGGAGCTGGAGCATGGGCTGTGGATAACAGTGCTGTATCAATATTATATTTTCTGAGTTTGGTTATTATGGTTCTATAAGAGAATTCCTTATGAAAGCAGCAAAAAAAAAAAAAAAATTATTTTTGGTACCAGGCATCGAACTGGTGATCTCATGTGTGCCAGGCAGGCACTGTGCGACTGAGGTATATCCCCACCCCCAAGGAGCAAATGAAACGGAGACATGGAAGTGTCCCCTGTGCCCTGATAACTTGCCTGATAACCTCTGGGCCCAGGGACCAGTCCTCCTTTTCATCTGCTCTGCTGGCAGGGTTGCCAGCTTTGAGGTCAGATAGACTAGGATTCAAAGCTATTGCTTAGCAGCAAGTTAGGATTTCTCAGCCTGTTTCCTCAGCCCTAAATGGGATCATCATAGCCTTGGAGAATTCAGAGGAGCGGAGTAGAAAGTGCCTAGTACTGTATCTGGCCTGGGACTGCCAACTCTGGATTTTATCTAGTCAGCCTTATGTTGAAACTTACAGAGTTTCCGGGTTCATGCAGATGAGGACAACCCTGAGAGAATCCAGCAGATTATTAAAAGAGCCATTGAAGATGCCGACTGGGTCATGAACAAAGTAAGTCTGTCACCGGTCAGGGGATGGGGGGAGAGAAATGAAAATGATGGCGGTACGCTCTGTGGCCACCAGGGGTCGCCCCTGCCCCACATTTGAGAAGAGACGGTACTGAGGTCCCCAAGCTGAGGGTGGTCCCTTCTGGTTGTGGGATGTATAAGGGACACTCTTAAGAACAGATTTCTGCCCAACAGTGCTGAGTAAGGTAAGATGGGCACAGGAAGAAGGGAAAGGAAGTCTTCTTAGAAGCCAAGTGCCAGAGCTGGTGGCAGCATTGTGATGCTTTTAAGATGGGGACTTCTTGGGGGTGGGGTGCGGGGAGAGCTCCCTGTCTCTGGGGAATTTTCACTGAGGCTGATCCACCTGGGAAACAGGTAAGGGGCTGCTTGGATGGAACGGGGGTTGGGGGGGAGTTTGGTATCAGAGTGACCTAGAGACCTGCAACAGATCCCATTTTTCTAAATCCGAATCTCCAAATGTGGGGTTCAAGATCTACTTTTTTTTTTTTTTTTTTTTTTAAAGATCTACTTTTTAATTAACGCAGCAGTTAGCTGAGGGTTCTTCTCTGGTTTCTAAGGGTCCTCCTCTGCCTGATTTTTATTCTCCAGAAGCCAGAGAAGCCTCCCTCCATCTTCCTTCAGTTTCTTCCTCCTTCCTCTAAGGAAGAGAGAGAGTCCAGATGGCAACTAGAGATCTGACCATCTAGTGACTCCTGACTGTGTCACCGCCTCTGAGGAGCCCCTGAAGGAGGTGGTGGAGGCCCAGGGACTGGGGTTCCAGATTTCCTGAGCTCTTTCTCTCCACTGGCTTCCCTCACCTACTTCTCATCTTTCTGTCTTGCAGTATAGAAAACAACATTGAGAGCTCAGAGCCCAAAGGAAAGTCGGGGCTTCTTCTGGAGCTAAGCAGCAGCGGCAGCATTTCGGAATACTCTTTGGCCTTGTCGGCTGAGAGCTGGACAACTGAAGCAGGAGAAGCTGCATGTGTTCCGCGGCTTCTCTTGCCGCAGCCATGTTCCCAGCAGCCTTTCTGTTTGCCTTGCCTGCCAGTTATGATGTACAAGTTGGGGACAACGTGGTGTTTTTTTGTTTCTTCTCTGTGTTTTTCATTTTCGTGTTTTTGTTTTTCTACATTGCGCTGAAACTGATCCACTTATTCTGGAGGTCTCTTTACCAGTCTTTGAGCCCCAGAGACCATGTCCCCATAGGTGGTCACCCGTACAGAGGGAAGAGAATGGGCTTTAAATCTCGGCAGCTCTGGATTTGAGTCCCAGCTTTACGGTTTTTCCAGGGCATTGCCTTTGAGCTTAGTGTCCTCCTCACTGGGGATGAAGTACGGTGAAGACGAAGTGCCTCTCACAGGATGTGTACACACCAGTCAGCATCCCTCTGTGGAAGCCGTCCTGCGTGGCCGCCTCCCTCTCCCACAGTGCCCTGTGCATCTCTGCTGCAGCATGTGGTGTCAGTCTCTGTGATTTGCTTGTGAGCTCGTCCTGTCCCAGCTTGGAATCCCAGATCGCTCGCCGCTGTGCCGTGCCCAGCAGTCTGCTAGGGAACTGCTCCTCCTGAGCTGTGTCCCTCGCTCCGGAAGTAGAAGCCCTGATCCTTGCCTTCCAGGAGTTGCCAGGGTCTTTGAGGCATGAAGTGAATATTACCTGAAACTAGGAAGAGTATCCAAGCAGCTGTGGCGGACACTGGTGTGTCCAGGCTTCGGGGAGCCTGTGATGAGCCTGTGCTGGCCCTTCCCTGCTTTACCACTGTCACAGCAGGGTAGATGGCAGGGAGGAACAGGATGGGCCCCAGGAGGGTGGTGAGAGCTGGCGGAGCAGCCAGAACATGCAGAGAAGCCACCTGCGGGCCTGAGTATTCCCCAGGGGCGTTCAGACAGAGGCATGTGCTACCGTGTTTTGGTGTCCTTACAATCATGTAAGTTACAGTGTTATCCAATGTGCTGATTAACACATACTGCTGGTTAACAAACAGTGAAGTAAATGTAGTGATTTGTGAAAGTTCCCGTCTCTTCTCAATTGATATTCCCTGGACACAGGTTGTTGCCCTACTGTGTGCTGTCATAATGAGTGCTGAGAACTCAGGCAAGTCAGGTGTGAGTGACACAGAGAGGTCATTTTTCAGAGCTGTCCCTGAAGCACAGAGGGGGATCAGGGAGGTCCTCAGGAGACAAGCTGAGGGGGAGGTAACGCCCCAGCCGGGGAACTGTATCAGCAGTTGGCAGAGATGCATTAATTTCACAGGAGTGGGATGATCCAACCCCAGGCCTCTCACCAGGAGAAGAGATAGAGTGAGAGGGACCAGGGCTGTGGAGAGAGCTGATGTCCTTTGCTCTTGACCGGCCCTGCGCTGGCTCCATGGCTTCTTCTTCACTGGTGCCTGTGTGATCTGTGTGCTGACTCCTGAGGTGTCAGACGGTGTGCCCAGCTCTGGCACAAGACTGGTCAGTGAGGGCACCACAAGAGCTGTTGGTTACCAGTTCTGTCTGCTGTTTGCCAGCTGGAGTGGACAGTGAGCCTGCTCACGGGTCATGTCCCCGGGAAGTGCAGGTGGCGGCCCCAGCTGGAGGGCAGGGTACAGGGCAGAGACATGGCCTTCCCTGCCACCTGCCCTGCATGGAGCCCATATGCTGTCCGACATGGCCCTCAGCCACAGCTTTTAAATGCAAAAAGTGGAAGACCTAACAGTTGCCTGCCAGCAAATAGAAGATGAGTCTTCTGTCTCAGAGTTAGGCAGGGTGGCCTGCTAAGAGGGCTCTGGAGCCACATTCAAATTGAAGTCCCAGCTCTGTCACTTAGTAATGATGTGATTTGGGGTGTGTTTGCTAACCTGTCATCCTTACGTTTCATATTACATCAGGTTGCATGGCCCTGGGGGCAGTGAGATTAAGGTAGTACACGTGATGGTCAGGTAGCCATGTGACCTCTTTCTCTTGTCTTTGGTTTACAACTCTCCATTTTAAATGGGTCCCTGATGCCAGCTGTGCCAGCACGGTGCTGGCAGGAAAGGATCTGATACCTGGTGTCTTCACCTCGGCTGATTCTTTTTTGCAATCACCTTGCCTTCCTGGGGTGCATTTGTATGAGGAAGTTTCTGCATTCGGACAATTTCCTTTGAAGGATTCTCAGGCCCCCTTGAGAGATCCTGCTACATGTGGGGCTGATTCCAGGGGTAACTCTGGGCCCTTGGTCTTGTCCCAGAATATGCTTGCAGACCCAAGCCTCCCTGCCCAAGAGCTTCATCGCCTCCCCCTGTGCCACCCCATCTTGGCTGAGTACGTGCCCTCCACAGTCCTCGTCCGGGCAGGAAAGAATGGCAGTCGAAGGGAGGACACTGTGGATACTACAGAGGTTGAGCAGACAGGGTTCATAGGATGTTACCATGCAGATTTACTTTTTCTGCCACCCTTTCTTTATATATTTTAGGTGGTTTTGGTTCTCCCCATCCCTGCATGAAAGCAGAACACTGCCATACTTTCTGGCCAACCTGAGGTCAAACCCAAACCTGAGGTCAAACCCAAAGCTATGGTTACTTTTAAATCATAAAACATTCTCAATTCATGAAGTGAAATGTCCCGCCCTGGGTGAGATGGGAACCCTGCCGCTGCCCGTGGGGCTGGGATGGAGGGGCACTTGCTCAGGGATCTACATGCTGTCTCGGTGGAGAAGAAACAGAGACAGAGGCAAGGACCAGAGCCTGTAGATTCTTGCAAGACTTGCTGAAGAATCTGGGTCTCCCCAGATTCAGGAACCCTGTCTCGGGCATTGCAGTGTCCTCTGGGCCTGCTGTGTGCCTGCTGCCTGTGGGGTGAACTCAAGCATTTCTTGAACAAAAGAATATGTTTATGTTTCGGTTTGCACTGCTTCCTAATGATGAGAAGCGATTTGTTGGTTGTGTGCTTTAGAGCAGGGGCACATGCCCTTCCTGGTCCTCCTCTCAGAACCTGGTAATAGGCAGGCCCTGGTGCCGCTCACAGACCTTCCCAGGAAGGGAAGTTCCGCCTGATGCGGAGAAGATTTGCTCCAAAGCAGAGGTTGCAAAGAGCTGAAACTGGAATTTCCTCTCAGGGCCTGATACGAACCTGTCCACCTGTCTGTTAGGTGTTTGGTCTTTGACTTCTCTCCCTAGGGGTTGATGGTTGGCAGGAACACTCAGAGCACAGTGTAAGGAGAAATTTAGCTGGCTTGATATGTGGGAGGAGCCTTGTTAACAGGAATCACTGGTGTTGCACAAGTGTGAGAGCCATCTGGAGAAGCACTGGCTCGTGCGATTATCTGACCCTTAGTTAAATTAGCTGCTTCGCTCATGGGGCACTTTTTATTGAGACAGTGACTAACAGCCTGGTTATTCAGACTTAGTTATGTATCAGAGATCTGTTCAAAAATGAGATAAACCTGTCGTTTTAAGGAAAACATCCCTACCAACGACAAAAATTGAGTTTTCTTCCTAGTAACTGGGGAGGCTGAAGCAGGAAGAATATAAATTCAATGTCATCTTGGGCTACTTAGTGAGAACCTGTCTCAGAAAACAAACAAAATAAAATAAAAACAAAAGTAATGAAAAAAGAAGTAAAGTTACCTAAGACTAAAATCCCTGAAAATTGTTGTCCTACAGCATGGTTTGTCTGATTTTTAAATTTTTGTTTAAAAATTTAAACGCTGAATTGTCTGACCCTAAATTTAGGGCCTTTATTTGGATCCTGATTATGTGTTGTCCTCCTGATGTTGGCGCATGAGGCCAGCATGTAAGGATTGTTCGGCATGCAGGACTGTCATCTGTTAAGTACATTGTCCTTAGTAACGTTATCTCCTGTGTGGCTGTGCCATTGGTTGATTGATTGATTGATTCATTCAACATTGAGGACTTCTTCAGAACCTAGAATTCTATCTGTATCTCCATCCAGATTGTGGCTTAGTGTGCTCTTGTTGTTAGTCTGTATAGTTTCTGGAAATCTGTGGAAAGATTCTGCTGCAGGCAGCTCTGATTATCCACAGGAAACTAGATGTCTCTTTCTGCCTCAAATTAAAAAATTTCTTCCCCTGAAGGCTGTTTCTATTTATAGACATCAGCTTACATTTGCACACACCCATCCACAGTCACCTGTAACACTGAGCACTGTAACACCTTCTCCTTCTCCTTTCCTTCTCCCTCTCCCTCTCCTTCCCCCTTCTTCCTCTTCTCCTTTTTTTGGTACTGGGGATCAAACTCGTGACCTCACATTTTCAGGCAGGCACTGTGCCACTGAGATATATCCCAGGCCCTACGTGGGCCCTTTGTGGAAGCTGAAGGCTGCTCTTCCATGGGTGCTCAGAGAAAATAACTCATCTCCATTAAGTTATACTTTCAAATTTTTCTTTTTAATCTTCTCTTAGAAGTCCTAGAGATCTAAAAGGATTTGGAATGATGATGTGACTGGACTATAAATAGCTAACCCGAATTTTCCAGCTGGAGTATTCTAGGCTTGTCATTTCTACCTGAAACAATCTTGACCCATTATCCACAAAGTGTGCCTTTTTGTGTACCAAGGTGTGAAGCAGGTTAGAAGGTACTGGGTTGAAAGAGTGATGTCTCTCTGGTGTCTTCTGTGGCTGAAGGCATGGAACTGAGGTGGTCACTACAACCTAGCAAAGGAGCTGTGGCGTTTCGAAGAGATGGACCTATTGCTACAACACCTCACTTGATCTTGGTTTTAGCCAAAAGGCAGAGAAATGATGGGCTATATCCATGGGATTTTGGAAAAATGATTTAACTCAGGTAAGCTCAGCTGTGTAATAGAAATAATAATAATAGGTGTCTCCCAGGGTATTTTGTGAGGATCCAATGAGACGTTGCTTGCACCAGCACACAGCCCAATAACAGCTGCTGTATCTGTTAGTTGCACCTGGTCTCCCAGCACTGGTGATCTGGGGCCAGGTCAGGCTTGCAGACTGCTCCTGGGTGAAGGTGAGCAGTTAAGCGAAGGGAAATAAAGGGAATCAGCAATAAGAAAATAATGCAGTGACAGGCATAAGTCAATACCTTTTAGTAATAATGATCAATGTGAATGGTCTCAATGTGAGTGGTTTCAATTACCCAATCAAAAACATGACTTGACAGAATGGATCAAGAAACAAAATTCCAATGATGAGTTGTGTACAAGAAACACATTTCATCCAGAAAGAAATTATAGACAAATCAAAGGACAGAAAGAAATGTTCCATGCAACAGAAACTTGAAAACAAGAAGGAATAATAACTAGGCTATTTTCAGACAAAATAAACCTCAAGCCAAAATGTCCATTAGCAAAGAGGCAAGATGGTCAGTATATATTGTTTTAGGGAATAACTGAATGGGAAAAGATAACAGTTATTCATATGCACTGAACCTGGCCATACCCAATGTTGAAAAATTGATACTACTGAACATAAAAGATCAGCTCATCATCAATATAATTATAGTGGGTGACCTTAATATCTCACTGTCACAAATAGATTAATTGAAGAAAACATCAACAAAGAAATACGGAGTTTGAACAAGACTTTCAAACAATAGACATGATAGATATCTACAGAGTATTCTACCCAACAACGAAAGAATACACATTCTTCTCAGCTGCACACAGGGCTTTCTGCGAAATGGACCACAGTACTAGCCTATAAAGCATGCTATGGTAAATGCAAAAGAATCAAAGTCAGCTCATGCATATTAAAGATGAATGAAACTAGAAATTAATGCCAAAAGAAACCAAAAAATCATGCATAAACATAGAAGTTAAATGATAAACTCTTGTTTTTTTTTTTTTTTTTTTGGTACCTGGGATTGAATTCACAACCTTGCCGTTGCCAAGCAGACACTTATGCTGCTGTGATAGATCCCTGGCCCCTAAAATGATACCTTCTTGAATAATCAGTGGATCACAGAAACAATCAAAGAAGAACTTTGCTCATAAAATCAAATGAAAATGCCAGTTCAACATGCCGATATTTATTTATTGCTATGTAGTTCAGGCTGGACTTCAACTCACTTTATAGCCTGGCTGGCCTTGAATTTACAGTAATCCTTCTGCTTTAGCTTCCTGAGTGCTAGGATTACCGGCATGTGCCACCACGCCTGGAAACCAAGACACTCTTTTTTTTTTTTTTTTCTCTTTTGACATCAGTAATTGAACTCAGGAACTTGTGCTTGCCAGGCAGACACTGTGCCACTAAGTTATATCCCCAGCCCTTAACATACCAGAATCTATGGAGTACCATGAAATTAGTCATAAAAGGGAGGTTTATAGCTGTGAATGCCATATCAGAAACAGTGAGTCCAAATAAATAACCTTAATAGTGCACCGCACTGTCATAGAAAAACAAGAGCAATTCAAATCCAAAGCTAGTACGAAGGAAATTATAAGGATTAGAGCAGAAGCCCCAGGGATTTAGCTCAGTGGCACAAATATTTGCCTGGCAAAGGTGAGGTCGTGCGTTCAATCTCTGGTACTGGGGAAAAAATTACGATAGAAATTAATGAAGTC
Source organism: Cavia porcellus (assembly GCF_034190915.1). Classification (NCBI taxonomy): domain Eukaryota; kingdom Metazoa; phylum Chordata; class Mammalia; order Rodentia; family Caviidae; genus Cavia; species Cavia porcellus. The sequence continues at coordinate 80,775,653 of NW_026947489.1, forward strand.
TTTTTCAAATTCATTTTATTTCAAAAAGAGAGAAAAAAGAAAAATTCAAAACATGTCAATCAGGGGGCAACAATGGTACATACATTGCGCATTGTCATCCCCAAATCATTGATCAAGAGTGTGAGACATCTGCATTCAATTGTCTGAACAATACTAGCACAAATCTTTCTCTTTAGTGAACTCAGAGAAATCAGTAGTATAACTATCTTAACTATTTATATATATGTATACATACATATACATATGTTGTTTGTTTCAGCTTCTCACACTAGTGAGACAATATGATGTATACATATTTGTCTGATTTAAGAAATTAATGAAATTGACTAAAACATACAAAGAATCAAGGAAGATTTGTTTCTTCAAAAGAATAAATAAAATAGACAAAACATTATCCAATCTTACACAAGAAAAGACACAAGTCAAATTAGAAATGAAATAGTTGAAATTGTGACACCATTGAAATTTAGAAGATTATTAGTAACTACATCAAAACCTGTACTCTAATAAATTGGAAAGCTCAGAAGAAATAGATCCCTAGATTATATGAATTATGAAAACTGAACCAAGAAGATATAAAAACTAAATAATCTAATAGCAGACAATGAAATTGAAGCAGTTACAAAAAGTCTACCACCTACAAATAGCTCAGGATCTAATGGATTCTCCACTGAATTCTGTAAGAATTTCAGGGTGGATGTAATACAATACTCCTCAAACTCCTTGATAAAATAGAGAGAGAAGGAGTACTCTCAAAGTCATTCCTGAAAACTAGCATTATCCTCACTCCAAAAACAGACAAGGAGCCAATCAAGAACTAGACAAGGCTAGAACTATAGGCCAGTCTCTTAAATGGATATAGGTGCAAAAATCCTCAATGAGATACTGGCAAACGGAGTGCAATAAATCATCAAAAGTGTCATACATTACGATCAAGTAAGTGTCATCCAGGATGACAAAGATGGTTCAACATATACAAATCAATAAATGTAAATCAACACCCAAACAGAGACAAGGACAAAAATCACATGATCATCTCAAAGGATGCAAAAAAAACCTTTGACCAATTCCCAGAATTCATTCATGATAAAAACCCTGAAGAAAATATAGAAAGACATTATCTCACCCTGATAAACGCCATTTATGATGAACATAGGTTTCCCCAACATCATGGGGGGAAAACTAAAAGCTTTCCCTCTAAAATCAGGAGCAAGACGAGAATGCTCACTGTTATCATTCTTGTTCAATGTAGTTCTTAAATATAAGCCAGTGCAATCAGGCAAGAAAAACAAATAAAAGGAACATATGTAGAAAAGGATGAAGTCATATTATCATTTGCAGACAACATGATCCTCTCCATGGAAGATATAAAACATTGCCACTAAAGCTCCTTAGAATTAATAATCAACCTCAATACTGTAGCAGGATAAACACACACACACACACACACACACACACACACACACACACACACACACACACACATCAGTAGTGTTCCTGTAGACAATAAGGAACTAACTGAGGAAGAAATTAGAGAAACAATGCCGAAGTGAGTGACCTCTGCAAAAAACTGCAGTACTCTGATAAAGGACACTGAAGAGGACATCAGAAAAACAAAAGCTAGCTCCTGTTCCTGGATAGGCAGAACCAATACTGTCAAAATGACCATACTTCAGAAATTCATGTGCAGATGTAGTGTAATCCCAACCAAAATAACAATAGCATTCCACACAGAACTAGAGAAAACAATCCTAAAATTCATACAGACCAGAAGAAATCAAAGATGGCAAAGGGCCTCTGAACAACAACAGCAAATCAGGAAGGATCACAATCCCACAATCAAGATAAATTACAAAGCTACAGGGACAAAAATAGCATGGTGCTGGCCCAAAACAGACACGTGGATCAGTGGAACAGAAGAGGGTAAACAAAACCAATCAGGCACATTCAGCTATCTTTGACAAAGGGTGCAAAAACATTTGCTGGAGGAAAGACAGCCTCTTTAAGAAATAGTGCATTTCTCTCATGATATATTAAGCTAAAATCAAAATGGATTAAAGATCTAAACTTTGAGACAGAAACACTCTGCTGCAAGATAAAATAGGCAAAACTCTTGAAAACAGGGAATGGAGTTTCTGAACAGAATTAAGGTAGGGGGAGAGACAGAAACAGAGAGGGACAGAGAGCAAAACAGTGAGAGACAGACCTCTTTAGGGGCTTATTTCTTGTATAAGACTGTACTTGAAAACTGAGAAAATGGACTTGGGACCATGACAAGTGTCTCTGGAGTGTCTTTCTTGGTGTTGGTGGGCTGACCTCTCTTACCCATTGCATATTGACTGGGGCTTGGCTTGGGGAAGATTATCCTGAGGGCCTTCCCAGCTGGGCATCCCATTCCATTCACAATTTTCTTTTCTCTGACCTCCCTAGTGTGACTCTCTGGGCTCTTCCAATTGAAGACTGACCTTATTCACTTCCAGGACTCTAACTTGCTTTATTTAGTTGCTTTACAATTTTAGTTCTGAAACTCAAAAAATACACAAGGTAATTATAATTATCTACATTTTTCAAATCACAAGCCCGAGGCTAAGACAGATTAAGTATCTTGGCTGAAGTTGTAGAGTTAGGTGTCAGAATGGGATTTGGCTAACATTTGATTCTGCCTGACTCAGAGGCCTGTGTCTACTGCAGGACACTACACAACCCACAGTGCACCAAAGGAACATGGCACATTGCCTTGGATATACCATGAGGCCAAATGTCATGAATATGCTCCTTAGGAGAAGTAGTACAGAAAACCATAGCTCTATTATTTCACAAAAACTACCAAACAAACTTAGCCTACGCAGAGCAAAGGAAACTTAAAAGAGATCCACTAAAATGTGAACAATGGTGCAGAAATTATGGAGAACTTATTGTTCATGCAATTTTCTGAATTTGCCAAATTTTCTTTAATGAAGAAAAGCTTAAAATATGTCTTTCGAAGAACGACATCCCAGCAAGGTTTAATGTGAAGCCTGAGTCTACACAGGAGCAAGGAAAATCCCTCATGCATCTTGCTGGTGGAGAGGAGGAAGAGGCTCCCTGGGCACAGCCTCCTCCAAGAGTGTGGGTACCCTCTTTTGGTTTTCCAGAGCCCTGCGCAGCCTCCCCTGACCAGCTTGTTCCAGTCTCTGTGCATCTCTGAGTACTTGCCATGGGCAGTAACCTGATCTGGGCACTCAGGTCTCACCCGTGACACTGCCCCTCTCCCAGCAACACTGTGAGCTCTTATGGGACAGAGGCTGGCTGCATGTTCATCTCTGTGCCCCGCAGGTTGGAAGCAAGGCCCTATGTGCGGTAAGACCGCAAAAGAAGGTGAGTGGAGAAAATCCTCAAAGCTTTCTCTTAGCACTTGTAACTTTATTTTGAGGCCTGGCCAGCAAGCCTTAAGCACAAGATGGGACTGGGCTCACAGCAATTTTATCCATCAATAGGAGAGGATGCATCTAAATGACTCAGTTCCTTTAAACGAGCCTCCGTATCCTTTCAGGGCCACCATTTTCCCAGATTAAGAAACTTCTTCCGAGATGTTGAAAAGGTCTCCAAAGCTCAAGGAGCCTTTAAGCTGTTGGACTTGTATATATAATATTGAATGTTTCATGCATTTTCAATTGCTATTATAATTAATTCATCCTGACATGGCCTTTGCTGTAAGAATCTGGCTGCATTGTGATGCAAACTACATCCCCTACAACTCATCAATGACTCTGCAAGGCCCTAGCCATCCAGCCTCCTCCTGTCTTCTTTCCCTTGCCTCCTCCCACACTGCGCCAGGTAAATGCTGTTCCCTGTCCAAAAGCATCAGCTGCTTAAGGCTCAGGTTCCAGCCTTTGCTCATGCTCACCTACCTGATGTGCTGCTCAGTTTCCAGACTCTGCTTGGAAAACTGTTCTTGACCTCTGTCCACTGGGTCCACTAATCTCACCTCTAGAATCTTAACATCTCTAGAAAGTCTCTTGCAACTTAATTCATTGAATACACTCACCCATTCTACAAATATCTAGCGGACATTGACCTTGATATGGAGCTCATGTTGTGAATTCTGGCAGCAATAATGGGAACAGCTTTGTTGTTTCCATTTTCTGGTGAGGACTGGGGTTCAGAGAAGTGAAGGATGGGCCCATCTCACAGATGGTAAGTGGCAGAGTCAGGATGGATGCAGGGGCTGTGTGACTGCTGCTCAGACAAGTATTGCTGGTTTGAAATGAATTCCTCAGCCAGGTGGTGGCTCTGCTATTGAAGATGGCAGTGCATTCTCCACACTCCTCGAATGAGACCCCTGACAATGTCAGTAATATCTTCTGCCCAGGGCCAGAGTTCAATACCCCCTGGCTTGGCTGATTGGGGGTTGTATAACTTGCTTATTAACATTTGACCCCTGATACCTGTGACCTTATCCTCCCTTTTGCTTTCAATTAATGCCTCATTTCAAGGTAGCATTAACTATAGGTACAGATGCTGCTCCACAAAGATGTATTGACTTTATTATATATTTCCTCCTTTTATTATTATTTACTTATGTATTTTAAACAGAATAAAACACACAATAAAACAGAACTGAACAAAATAGAATAATATTGCATTTCAAAAGCAAGACAGAAGGAAATCTCCCACAGTTGCTATGTTTCATATTGTTGTCCTCTAAATAAATGCTCAGACTCCTGGTTTTAGGCCTGCAAAATCAATCAAACAATACAAGCATTAAGTTGCTTTTTACTTCAGTTGCTATCATCTCAGCCTGCGTTCCTCCAAATCAGCTGGTTGCTACAGTGGGGGCCAGCTGGGCCAGCTCTTTTTGTCTCCCTGCCTGTGTACCACCTGGCACATGGGAAGGAGCTGGCTTCTTGGTTCTCCTCCCAAATCTCATGGCTGCTGCTGGCTCACAGGAGGAGTTTGGCTTCTTAGTTCTTCTGGCCTTTGTGGATGCCTCGGGCTCACAAGAAGAGGTTGGCTTCTCCATGCTTTTATTATTGATTGAATTCTAGGTTCTGGTTTTGGAGTAGACCTTGGCTAATATAATAAATAAATGACAGCACATTAAGCTGAAGGGTCATGCATTTCATTGGCATTCAGGCCATCACCATTTTTCAATCCATTTGGATGCTGCCAATGTAATTTAAAAAGTCTTTGAGCACCTACTCAATCCAAGCACTGTGGGAGGCATTGAGGATACAGCAGTGAACATTCAAATGTTATTCCTGTTCTCACAGGCCTTACAGGCCTCACTCTAATAGGATAGCAGACATCAAAGAAGTAGTTACATGTCTATTACCAAGTGATGCCAAAGGAAAGTGAGACAGGAAGACCCAACCTAATCTTGACAGATGGGGCAGGAAATGGTCACCAGGAAGACCTCTTGGGGCAAGTAAGATTCTAGCTGAGATTTGCAGGATGAGTGTTTTGGTGGGTAGGAGAATGAGGGGGTGACAGGGAGAGGAAATAAAAAGCATTTTACTGCAGAACACAGCAGGGGGAAGGTGTAGAGTTAAGAGAATGTATACTACTGACTGAAACATGGATGGATGCTTCTGATTATATTCAGTTGTCCTGAAAGCAATAGAATGGGCTCTGGCTTTCAAGAGAACTGGGCTTATACTTTGATCTGGCCACCTGTGAGCTGTGAGATCTTGGGCAGCTTGGTATACTTTTCTGAGCCTCGGTTTCCTCATCAGAGCAATGGGATGGGATGGAAGGGGATGGTAATGCTTTCCCTATAGAGTTGTGACAGTCACATTATAGCTCACACAGAACCTGAAGCTCCCATTCATTGCCTTGTTTGCCTTCTTCTCCATTGCTTTTTCCTTTGATCCAGGACTCTCCAGGACACTCCTGCCCAGTCCAGGTCTTAGCTGTCCCAGAAGGGACTCCAGGGCACAGATGTTTTCTTTCAGGAGTACCTGGAGCTGTCTCCCTGCCTGAAGGAACAGGGGACTCCTGGAGAGAGAAAGTCCTCTCTGTCCTTTTCATCCTCCTTATCAAGTCAGGGTGATGAAACAGGAGGCCTTTGCTGTCAACCACCACTGGAATTTAATTACAATTCAGACCAGAGTTGAAGAGCTCAAGCTGTTCCAGCTTTCCCTGCTTTCTGCTTTTTCCTGATGTCACAGAGACTTTTGGATGCTTGTTTTTGTGTCACAAAACACTGGCTATTAGTTTTAAAGAGTGTTCCCCACGGAGAGGGTCCTTTTGGGGTCACTTAGAGACCAATGGCACAGTTACTGTGGGAGACAGAGTCCTGGACTGGTTTCTAGGTTCTTGCGATGAACTGAACAAAGCATTGCACGCTGAACACAACGCTATGGAAAAAGCCACTAAATTTAATAAAGTTTAAAGGAGGAGGTAGGTTTAGAGCCAATGGGTTCATGCTGAGGTTCAATTCCCATACGCAGGAATTGGGAGCACTTAAGGTGCTTAAGGGTTGAAATGTGCACAGGCATAGGGTGCCTCCTACTGGGTCTTTCAGAGCAAGATTGACAGGGTGCTGAGTGAGGGGGTTAACCCTGGGCCATGACCCATGTTCCCGTGAGTAGAAGGGGAGTGGCCCCGAGCCCCAGGTAGTATCATACTGTACAATCTAGCAGGTCTTCAAAGACTTTTCAGCAAGAGCCCTAATTAAACAAGCTCATTAAATTCCCAGCCCCATTTCTGTGATGTCCTGAGACAAGACTGGTTTGAGTTAAACAAGCCCCAGCTGGAAATGCTGCTAATTGACTAAAATAAATATTTCCATCCAGGCTCCCTTTTGAAAGACCCCAAGGCTTCTCTGTTGTTGGAACCCCTTTGAGGGCTTGCTCAGGAGCCTGAGAGGAGGGAAAAGGTCTGGACTTCAGAAGTCCTTTTCCTAAGAAACCTTTCCTTCTCTTTCCTTTGCTTTCTTGCTTTTTTCTTCCTCCCCTCCCCTCCCCTCCCCTCCCCTCCCCTCCCCTCCCCTCCCCTCCCCTCCCCTCCCCTCCCCTCCCCTTCCCTTCCCTTCCCTTCCCTTCCCTTCCCTTCCCTTCCTTTCTTCTTTCCTCTTTCTCTGTGTTGGGGATAAGTCCAGGGCTAGGCAAATTCTACCTCTGAGCTACATCCCTAGCATTTCTCTTTGCTCTGCTTTGCTTCTCTGTCTCTGTCTCTGTCTCTGTCTCTCTCTCTCACTGTCTCTGTCTCCCTCCCCTCCCCTTTCTCTCTCTCTCTACCAACAGACTCTCCCTATGTAGTTTGGACTGGTCTTGAGCTTGTTACATAAACCAGGCTGGCCTTGAACTCGTGGTGATCATGTGCCTCCCATGTGCTGGATGGAATTATAGCTGTGCATAGTCATGCCCAGCTGGAAACCACCTTTTTAATGATTTTACTTTCTATTATTTTATTTTCTATTTCATCATTAGATTCTTTTTTTTTTTTTTTTTTTTTTTTTTTGGTCTTTTTCCTTTTTATTGGTACCGGGGATCGAACTCACGACTGCCTGCTCGCAAGGCAGGCGCTTATGCCACTGAGCTAAATCCCCAGCCCCCATCATTAAATTCTTATGTAAATTCTAAGTAACAGATTGCATGAGATAGCCGCATGATTCAAAATTTGGTAAAAATAAATCGATTTCGAGCTGGGGATTTAGTGCATAAGCACCTGTCTGGCAAGTGCTACGTCTTGAGTTCGATCCCTGGTACAAAAAAATAATCTCCTTCCAACCTAGTCCTAACCTGTGTACCTCCTCAGAGGAAAGCAGTGGTCCCAGGCTCTTACGTCTCCTTTCAGAGATGTGCTATACACAGAAACAATGCACATTTTTTTTGGTGCTTTAAAAAACTCATACAAATAGTAGGTGATTATAAACTCTGTCCTACAACCTTTTTTTTTTTTTTTTTTTTTTTTTTTTTTTTTTTTTTTAGCTTAATAGTGTATCTCGGAGTTCTTTTCCAAACAGTGTATATAAGACTTCATAATTCCTTCCCTATGGTCCACATGAGTCCTCTGCAGGGTGATACCCCAAATTGTTGAGTAATGTCCTACTGAGGAAGTGATGGTTTCTTTACATTCTTCCACTATTATAAGCAACACAGTAGTAACTAACCCTGTACAAATGTAAGGTGACATGTGTACAAATACCCATAGAATAATTTCCTATAAGAGGAATCACTGGGTGAAAAGGCATACATGTCTGTCGTTTTGAAAGATGTACTGAAGATACTTTGGTTAGAAGTTGGACTAGTTTAATCGACCAGTGTTACCAGCCAGTCAGGTTCATGCACTGAGTTTTGTTTGTTTGCCCTGACCAAATCAAAAGAGGCTGTATTTTCTCAAAAGAGAAAATAATTTATTCAAACCCAGCTCTGAGAAGATGGAGGGGCCTCCGATCCCCATCTCTTCATGTACACGTGGGTCAGGGTCTCCGTAGTAAGGAGCAGAGGGTAGAGGGGGCATATAGCTCTCTGTCACCTTTGGTTCATGCCTCTTTCTTTGTGGGAGGTCACCTGGGCTCCAGTCTCCCGAGCCTCACACCTGCATACCCGTCACTGCTTGTAGGCTGGGGGAAGAAGTATTGGTTATGTGCTGTGGCAGAGGGAGGGAGGTAACGTGGAGGAACTGTTGCTCCTTACGAGGAAAAAATAGATCTGACTTTTAAATTCTACTTTAAAGCGTGGGTTACCCCAGTGACACCTCAGAAGATGTCTCATTGGGCAAGAGTTTCATTGAGTGTTTATTGTCCCCCTCACTGGCTGGTTAAAAAGGCAGACCTGTCGGTGATTTCCCTTTGCTCTTCAGGCTAACAACAGCCCCTGCTTGGCTCGTGGCACCTTGCATGACTCTTGGGCTCCCTGCTGGTGCCCCAGCCTCACCAAGTGTCACTGCCCTTGCCTAAGTGTTTACCCTTAAGACCCCCACCCCAGTTCTTTTTTTTTTTTTTTTTGTCTTTTTATCGGTACCGGGGATCGAACTCATGACTGCCTGCTTCCAAGGCAGGCGCTTATGCCGCTGAGCTAACACCCCCCCTCCCCCCTCCCGTTCTTAAAACGTGCTGAGCTCTCTGCCTGCGTCAGATGTTTGTATGTAATGTACACATGTCTGGAAGGCCTTTCGTGCTCCTCTCTCCTCACATCTCTAACCTTTTACCTCTCTGTCCAATCATTTCCTCCGAAGCCCTCCCCTCCCCTCTGTGTGTATTCCCATAGGATGTAACCTCCCTCACCCCTTGCACGTCTCCTTGTAGGCTCAGAGTTACTTCTTTCTGGAGTGTCTTAGCTGTCTTTGGCTTTCTTGCTAGTGTGTGACCCATGAAGACAGGCTGCACATCCGGTTTTCTCTCCATTGTATCTTGAGCCCTGTACAATAATTTGTAGGCAGCCAGGCGTGGTGGCTCACGCCTGTAATCCCAGCACTTGGGAGGCTGAGACAGGAGGATTGTTGTGAGTTTGAGACCAGCCTGGGCTACAAAGTGAGCCCACGACCAGCCTGAACTGCACAGCAAGACCCTGTCTCAAAAAGACAAAAAACAAAGCAAAACAAAACAAAACTCGCAGGCCTTAGGGAAGCTTGTAGGCCTGACCCCTGCATCTTTGTTATGAGGCCTGGTCTCCAGATGCACCTCCAGGACATCAGACGCCCTGGTGACTTAACAAGGCATCTGGACTTGCCCCTTCCAAAAAGGCCTTTGCTCTTACCGTGTATCCTTGTTGTGTGACTCATTTACCTAGTGGAGCAGTATTTGCTAAGGGCTACACTTGTAATACTATAGGATGACTGTAGTTTGACCCATGTTGTACTCTTGTGATGACTTTGCTGTATAGATATCCCTGACAAAGGGCCTTGGGGGCCACCCACTGGGGGCCCTTCCTGAAAATCCAGGAGTTATTTTTCTCTCATTGTGCCCAACAAAACTCTCCTAACTTTTTCCTTTGGTTTGAGACTTCACTCCTTGAGGTGGGACCATGAAGTTGGTGGTGGGACATCTAACATGTCTAGAGTTAGATTTCTCATATAGCAATATTACAGGCATGTGCCACGTCCCCAGCAGCAGTGAAAGTATTTTATCCTGAGACTATAGGCAAAAAATTGAAAATATGATCCTTTTCCTCAGTGTCTCATGTTCCCAGCCCCTCAGGTTCATATGTTTAGGTTTGTTTGTCTGCCACTGACCAAATCAGAGGAGGCCATACATTTTGGTTAAGAAAGAAAGAAAGAAAGAATTTATAAAAAGTTATCCCTGAGGAGACAGAGAGGGTGACATGTTTGCCTCAAATCACCATTTTTTTGTGCACAAATGGCCAAGGGTCTTTTCTTTTCTTTTTGGTATTGGAGATCGAGCTCACAACCTCACATTTGCCAAGCAGGCCCTTATGCTGCTAAGCTTTAGCATGACCCCTTTTGTTTCATTTTGTTTTGTTTTTTTAAAGTTAGAATCCTGCTATGTAGCTCAGGATGAATTTGAACTCACTTTGTAGCTCAAACTGACCTCAAACTCAGAGTGAACCTCCTGCCTCTGCCTCTGGAGTGCTGGGATTATAGGCGTGCACCACCTTGCTCAGCAAAGATCTTTTGTTTATTTTTTCCTTTAAACAATTTATTTAATTGAAATGGATTCCATTTATTTAACTGAAGTGGCTTACATTATATTTTGATACATCTTTTCTCCATGGTGATTTACAGAGTCTTCAATATAAATATTTCTTAAATATTTAGCCATTTGGGTATATTCCTACATAATACCTCAGTAGTATCTTTCAGCAAGAAAAACACTGAAGAGTAAAGACTTGACATAATTAACTAGATAGAGTGAAAATTTGCTCCAAAATTTGTTGCTGATGCAAAGGCACCACACACCTAGTCAATTAAAATAATCCTTACAATACAAGGTGATTTTTTGTTTTTAGAATACTTAGCCACCAATTGGATACTGCATAACAGAGCTCCATCCCCAGCTTATGCCTTGAATTCATAGGGAACAGGTTCCCACAACTAAGGCTCCTTCCCATTGGTTTTCACAAAGCATGCTTCTCTGGAAAGAACAGACTAGTTGAACCCAGACACCTGTCTCTTCGGCTTCCTTCTTTTTCTGATCATTTTCCTTGACACATTTCAGGAGGCTATCATAACTCCTTAAGTGTTTAATATGCTCAATACGTACATTAATCCTCTTGGCAAGTCTCTTGCCCTAAACTTGTTTGTTTACAACAATACCAGCAGCCTGCTGGGTGACACTGGAGATGCTTCCTGAATTGCCATGGTGGCATTTGTGTGGCATTCCTCTTTGTACAGTACCCATCCCCTTGTAGTCTACAGCATCACCCATCTTGTAGGTTTCATATGTACGTGGCCAAAGGAACAACCTCATGTTTTCTAAGAGAACTAGAGAACATATACCGGGTTCCCCTCCTCTTTCCCTTTGTGTCCGTTTTTTGACAAATTACTGGAAGGTGGCAGTTCCAGCTGGAAGGATTTTATAAGGAACAAATGGGAGGAGGAGCACAGAGAGACAGTACTGAATTCCACACTTGCTCTGCCATTTCCAGGCATCTTCGGTTCATTTTCTTCCTTTGTGGAAAGTAACCTGGGCTCCAACCCCCAGGGCCCCATCTGCATATCCTACGGCTTCTTTTAGGCTGAGGGGAAGAACTGTTGGGTATGTGCTTGGCAGGGGTGAGAAGGGAGTTCAGAGAAATTGCATATCTTTACAATGAAAAAATCTAATATTTTAAGTTCTATTTTGCAGTGCCAATTGCACTGTATTTGTAAATGGAGGTAACCATTTCACTTCAAAATACTATGATTCATCTCACCTAAGTTATTGTAGACTAACAAAACAAAATGAACGAGGAAACAACCACTTCTTTTCAGCAATAAATAGAATAAATAGACATATCAGTATAATTAAAATCTCCTGAATATTTAATCGTTTAAAATGATGATGAAAAATATTGTTTATTTACTTTAGATTTACTTAAGGTCAATATGTACATTTGTAGTTATCACAGAACTGTTTCTGAAGAGATTATTAATAATGAGAACTTTATTGTCAAAACATCCTATTCAATTCACTATAAAACTCAGTGTAATTTGGTGATTCTATTTTTATGCATGTCAGTCAAAAAAGGGGCAGTGAGAGGAGATTTGAGTTAAAACAACTGTTTTGAAAATGTGCAGGATTGGACTTTCAGCTCAGTGGTAGAGTGTTTGCCTACCGTATGTGAGGCCCTGGATACAGTTCTTAAGTACTGTAACAAACTCCACAACAACAAAGAATTCAAGGTGCAGATTGGTCTCCCATGAGTTGGGCAAGAGTCATAAAGTCATCTTCAGTGTGATTACTCTTCCCAAGATTTACCATAGAACATTGGGAAGATACTTACACGCACTAAACATAAAATACTATGCTACTTGCCAGTCAAAAATCACACCTACCAGAGAAGATTCACAGTGGTGTTTAGGGAACACGTAGTTCTTCCAGGACCCATTGTTAAATACTCAGGAATTTTGCAATCAGCTGTTATTACTTTGTTTTGTTTTGTTTTGGGTACCTGGGATTGAACTCATGACTAAGCCCTTGCAAGGCAAGTGCTTATGCCACTGAGCTAAATCCTCAGCCCCAAGATAATCTATACTACTTCTTCTTTTGTTTTGCAATTAGGTTGTAAGCCATAGTAAAGGTATTTCACCATGGAAACCAGCAAACACTACAATTCTGGGCACATCCTCTTTTAACAAATTAGGTTACCAGCATACTACTGTCAGTGATACAGGATGTGAGTGGGGACTTAAGTGACAATGGAAATTAAGCTGAGAAAACAGCAAGAATTTACAGGTAAAACTTTAACTAAAAAGGAAAAGAAAATGCTTCAACTTGAAGAAAAAAAGCCAAGTGACTCAGCTCTGATGGAGAAGATCGGACTGGTCTATCAATAGCAGGATGGGAACAGCTTGTGTGACTTAGCTGGGGTAGGCTAGGGGTTAGTAATTTTCTGCTGGGCCATGAATATTATGTTTCTGAGACTGTGGGAGTGGTTTAGGAGATTTTCTCCCAGTATAGGATATGAAGGTGACACCCTCAGAGGCATGTTGGTGTTCCCCACGCTTTCACTGTATACTTGGTTCTTGTAATAAGAGTAGGATGCTTTGAACCCTCATAGGACTACGGGCAATAATTAGATCCAAATCTCAGAAGTCTCTTGTAGGGCTGGGGATTTAGCCCAGTGGCACAAGCCTGGCAAGCACAAGGTCATGAGTTCAATCCCAAAAAGAAGTTTTTTGGAAAAATTTCATGAGTTTGCTTCAGGGTCTGGTTGGCTCTCTTAGACTTTCTGGAAGACTGAAGTCTTCATATAAAATGGAGATGGTACTTTGAAGTCTTTTTCACTTTCTGAGTTACTTGAACATCCATTAACACTCTAAAGGCACTGGAGTAGTACACACTGGAGAATAACCTCTTAGAGCACCTTAACTACCTGAGTAGCCTTTACTGAGTGGATAGGGAAGACCTCATTCCAGCCTGTAGTGGTGTCAATGAGGATCAGTATTTGTTTAAATCCCGCAATGGTGGCACGTGGGTAAAGTCTAATTGCCAGTCTTCCCCAGGGTGTGTGCTTCTCCACATAATTTCCAAGGAAGGAGGTGATTTGAGCTTGCCAGTGTTGTTCGAGACACAGAGTGAGCTAGCTTTGTAGATGTATCAGGTACTTGCTGCTAGTCCTAGTCCTGTGGGAATCTGAGTGACCATTTCTAGTGTAGCATCTCTTTCCATAAGGAAAGAATCATGAAAGGGTTTTATAACCTTCCCCTGTGTACCTTCAAGAAGGACCAGTTTGTTTTCTAAATAACGCCAGAGTCTTATTTTAATTCTCTTTTGTCCTAAGGCCAATTTGTCTCCTGGGGTGGGAATAAAAACTGGTTTTAAAAGTTCCTCAGAAACTGGGAATAAAGCTAGGATCTTTAGGGGCTATAAGGCTGCCCTTTTTGTTTCCCTACAAGCCTTTTGATTTCCTGGAGACCTTAGACATGCCTCTTTGGTGTGAATGATAGTGCAATGAAAGAAAGTGAGTTGTGCAGGAAGAGAGGTTGCCTCTGGGAGTTGTAAACCTTCTTAATTTTGCATTATAGATGAGTGCTTGTTAGTTAGCAAGTCCCTTTCTTTCCAAATTGCTGCATGAGCATGTAGCACCAGAAAAGTATCTTTGGATTCTGTGTAGATATTTATCTTTTTGACTTTTCTTAATCAATGCTTGACAAGAGGTATAAGCTCTGCTTTTTTAAGCAGATATCCTTGGAGGGGGGAGGGTTTGGTCTTAATGACCTATTGCAAAATGATAACTGCATATTCTATCTTTTGATGTCTTTCTTGGACAAGGCTACTTCCATTAGTGAACCACAGGTCTTGGAGGTGCAGGTCATTGCCTACATAGGTCTGAGAAGTCACATGTTCCTTAAGAGCCTGTAGGTATCAACGAGGCAAGATTAAGAATAGAGCCATGAATTTGATAGCTGGTACAAAAAAAAGTGTAGTGCAAATCTTTTATTTTATTTTATTTTTTTTGTGGTACCTGGAATTGAACTTAGGTCTTCACATTTGCCAAGCAGGCACTTATACCACTGAGCTAAATCCCCTGTAATAATGCAAATCTTTATAGTAACCTCAGGGGTGTCTAACAGAATGGCCTAATACTTAATAAGCTGCTCCTCTGTTAATTACAAATAATCTTTCATCTCAAGAATAGCTCTGATCTGATAGAGAGTCAGGACTTCTAGTTTTTACCTCAGAGTTTCACAGCTTATTTTATTAGCATAGCTATAGCTGCTACTACCTTCAGGCAGGGTGGCTACCCAGCAGCGACTCTGCCTAAACTTTTTCAAAAAATATGCCACTGAGTTGAAGTCTTTTTTTTTTTTTGGTCCTGGGGTTGAATTTAGGGCCTCACACTTGCAAGGCAAGCCCTGTGTCACTAAGTCAAATCACTGGCCCTCATCGAGTTGAATTCTTGTCCTAGCCTTTGGTTCATGTTCTTGTCCTAGTAGAAAAAAAGATTTTATTCAGTGCTGGAGAGTGAATATGGCTATGCTTTATTTCTTGAAAGCCATTGCCAGTCACTTTTGTCCATTCTAGGGGCACAGACTCATGACCTCTGTCAACTACATATAGAGGTTTTTTGCCATTATTCCAAAATTAGGTATCCACATCCTGCAGAAGCCAGCCATTCCCAGGGGAGAATGAAGTTGTTACTTAGTGGCAGGAGGCCTAAGATCTCAAGTAGCCTGGAAGTGGTCTCTAATGACAGCCTGGAAGCTGTCATTTCCTGGATGTAACACTCTTTCCCAAACACTATACTTTCTGGAGGCTAGTGGAGACTTTTCCTTTGAGACTTTATTTCCCTTCTTTGCCAGAAAGTTGAGGACTTGAGTAGTATTGTGGTTGCATTACCTCCAAATAAGGTTGCAGATTGGAATATCACCTACATTTTGTAGGATGGTTCCTTGTTTAAATTCTAGGTCTCTTACATCCTCTTCTAGTGCCTGAGCAAAAAGATGAGGGCTATTGCTACAGCCTTGTGGGAGAACTGTCCAAGTATCATGCTGCTTTCCCCTTAAAATGAGACTTTCCTATTCAAAGACAAACAGTAACTGGAATGCTGGATGGAAGGGAATAGAAAAGAAAGCATCTCTGAGGTCCAAGACTAAGAACCAATTTATGTTTCCTGGAATTTGGGAGAGAATTGTTTATGAGTCTTCCAACAGTGAGTGGATTGGGATTACAGCCTTGTTAATGAGACAGAGCCCTTCTACCATCCTCTGCTCTCTCGAGGCTTTTCTGTGGGGGAGGATGTGAGCATGGAAGGGAGCTGGCAAGGCCACAGAAGGCCTTGTTCAAGAAACTTCTCTGTGAGAGAATAGAAGCCCTTGTAGGCCTCTTACTTGACTGGTTACTGGTTTCAGTTAGTAAATTAATTAGGGTCTTTTAATTTTATAACTACTGGCATTGCTGAATTTGCCTTACCAGATATTCTATTATACTATGCAGCAAGATTTGTGGGAGACAACTACAGTGACTCCCTTTGAATCCAAAACAATTACTTTGATTACTTTGTGACTTTGTTTATTTGGAGACTCATTTCCTTATACTGATGTGTAAAAAGCTGGCTAGAGTATTTTCTTCTCTCTATAACCTCCCAAAACAATTCCACTGTTACCTTAATTGGATTATGTAAACATTGATCCTTTTGTATATCTGTATCTCTGCAATTTACAGAGATACCAATCTGGCACCTGGCCAGCCAGCTCAAGAAACTTATGTAATTCCCTGAGCCATTCCCCCTTCTTCACAAGATAATAAATGCTGGGATAGGCCTAAGATCAAGGCCTTTGTCCGCATGTCCTCACAAGGATTGGATTTAGGGCCCTTTGGCTGCCCTTAACATGGGATATGTCTTGGTGTTTTTACTCTCACCATGGGTTGCATTGGTGGTGGTAGATTGGAATTATCTTGCTAGGATTCCGATGACATATCGAGTCTTTTTTTGTCTTTTTCCTTTTTATCGGTACTGGGGATCGAACTCACGACTGCCTGCTTGCAAGGCAGGTACTTATGCCGCTGAGCTAAATCCCCAGCCCCCCCAATGACATATCAATGGGATTACAAATATAACCTTTTGGATTGTGAGGAAAACTAGAAAGAGGATTACAATACTTGGATGACTTCTCTGTGAAAGAATAGAAGCCCTTATGGGCCTCTTATTTGATTGGTTACTGGGTTCAGAGAGTAAATTAATTGAGGTCTTTTAATTTTATAACTACTGGCATTGCTGAATTTGCCTTAATAGATATTCTATCATACCATGCAGCAAGATTCACATGTTGGCAGATTAGGACAGGGAGGGCTGATGTTCTAACAGGTAAAATCTATTTTGGTGTTTCCCAGAATTTGCCCCTAATTTTTCTAGCAAATTCCTTCCTAGTAAGGGAGTAGGACACTGGGAAAATTAAAAACTCATGGCTGAATATTTGACCTTTGAATGACATGTCAAGTAGAATAAAAAATCTCTGACTCAACCCCAATTAGGACTACAGATCTAGAGGAGGATTTCTGAGAAGGAAGTTAAAATGGAATGAGCTTCTCTGTCTCTACCAGTCCCTGGCCTATAACATCTAGGCATGGCTCACAAGAGATGGTGATATCCATGGATAGAGTGCATCAGGTTGTCCCGGACTCCTTTAGACTTCTTCAGAGTGGGAGATGAGAGCTTTGGCTGGCCTACCCACCTCTGGGAGTAGGAGCAGTCCATCCTCCAATGCCATGAGCCAGGCACATTAGCCACTGTCCTCCCAGAACAGGGTCTGGGCAGTGGCTTTGTAGACCCACATGTCTAGTGTCCAGCCTCGCATTTAAAACAGAAACTCTTTCCCCAATTATCCTTGGGTGTCCGATAGATGACTTGAGTGTGTTTAAAGCATTGCCAAGTTCAATGGCTGTAATTGTAGCTCCTCTTTCACTTTCATCTGGGTGAAACACAGAAAAGGCCAAGTCCAACATTTGGACCATTGGTCTCTGGGGATTCTGCTGAGGCTTCGTAATTTGTGCCAAAGACCTGGGGCTGATTGACAAACGAAATGATGTCTCATCAATGCCTGTCCTTCCCTGGAAGATGGATCTAGGTTTGTACATTTATGAAAGGTTCCCACTAATTGGCTATGGCAGGCAGATGAACTTTTCTCTGTATGCTATATAGCCTCTCTCATCTTAACATAATTAATAGATTTCTAAATGCACCTTTTAACTCCCATGATGAGAGCAGCTATCATGTCAGACATCAGTTTTAGCCCATCACTAGTACTATAGTCCCAGTATGGTTCTGTTGGCAGGATATCAACCTTCCCTTTTTACAGTGTATACTATACCTGCATAGCCTTTAGACTTTTCTGGGATTCTTTGTTTTTCATCTGCGGTACTGAAAGTGGTGGGTCAAATGTAGGGTCAAAATTTAAACTCATCTGCAAATATATTAGGATCCTCTGAAAGTCAGCCTAGATATTGTTGGATATTTGCAACTGAAAAACGGACCTAGACTAAAATAGTTCCCTTTGCCCCTAGAGCCTCTCTCAGGCACAGGTTGAGTTTTTGAGTTAAAGGTGGGCAAAGTGCTGCTAAGAACACATCTTTCAGAGGTTAAGGTTGTCTGAGGAGCATGGTGAGAGGGCTGAGGAACACTGAAATCCTCTGGGTGCTAGGCTCTGTGGAGTTTGTGAGTCAGTTGAAGCAGAGAGGACTGATTTACTGGTTTGAAGATTATAAGGAGGAGGTCAAGGAAACCTCCCAGTGTGGTTGTCTCCATTAAACAGATAGCAGAGACCCATATGCCCCTGAGAGACAAGTGAGGCTTCAAAGACAAAATTATCAAAGATACGCACTTCTGTAGGGGCCACTCTGATTACCATTGTTTCTGTTTTTCCAGCAATAAAAGGTCACAAGATCCTGAACATAAGTGATTTCACTCCACCTTCTATGTTTTACCCAGAAATGACCTAGGGCAGTAGAAATAGAATCCTCAAAAAACTTTTAAAAAATCTTAAAAAGTTTGAAGTATAAAGATGGCTCTACTTTTGCATATTGACAGCCACTGAGTTAACATTTAATTAGTAATTAGTAATGTTCCTCTGTTTTGCTCAGGCTGACAGGCATTTATTTCTAAATTACCTTAATTTTTGTTAGAGAAAATAAACAGGAAGAGATATAATCTAATTCAGAAGAGAAGGGAGGTCTCATTTGATCTCTAAAATTGGAGACTTGGCTTTTATCTACAAGGCCGAGATTGCCTAATGACCACGAGGCCAGTTGGAGGAAAAGAAAAGAAAAATTAAATGGCAAACAAACATGACGGAACTCTGTGACCAACCCACATGACAAACATGGCTGATGCAGGTGACTAACTCACAAGACAAGCCAAAATGGCCACCAAGTATGGCAGAAATGTAGACTGGGATGAAACAAGGCACTGAAAAATTTGACTCACTAAGAATACTCAGCAATAAAAGACCATCTGAGGGTAAAGTGTGGATGGGAAAAGACCAAGTAAGCCATAGCTGTTTCTTCCCCAAAGAGTGAGAAAGCTGAGCAAAGTGTAGTGTACAGGAACATGAGGTAAAAGACATACTAAGCTCCAGGGCACATGTGTGGAACCTGATCAATCTGTTCTGGGTCCAGGTTAATAACAGTTCCTCTGGAAGTTCTTTACTGGCTTGTATCCCCAGTGAGTGCCAAAAATACAAAAAGAGAAGAAACACAAGGGGAGAGAAACTAGCAGCCAACCTGTTCTCCTCATACTGGCTGGAAACAAAACACAGAGACTGTTTGTTTCCCCTTCCCCATCCCACATGGTGGGACACACTAGGAAACTATTCCTGAAGCCATGGAAAAAACACCTTTACTTCTCTAGCTTCCATTTATTTTTCTACCCAATTCTATTTCCCTCTCTTTGATAACCAAAATGGATTTTAGCCCTCCAAAAGCTGAAAACCCATCCTTGAAGAGAAGGAATGAGAAGGAGATTGGAACTGCATAAGGGATAGAGAGACAGAAAAAGAAAAAAAAATACTTTTTGGCCATAGATTTTAGAGAGAGGGAAACAAAACCATACCCAAAGGTCTTATCTGCTCTCTATTATACCCTTACTATATGCCTTGATTACCTATTGTATCTGAATTAGTACAGTGACTAGACTTTTAATCCTATAGGTTGATTGTAGTTTAACATGTAACTACTCAAGTTGTGATTTTATTGTGCAAAATATCCTTGGCAAGGAGCCTTAGTAGCAACTCCTTGACAGGACCTTTCCTGTCTATCCAACGCTTTTTTTTCCAACAAACATTCCATACTCTCAACCTCTTTTGCCTTTGAGTCCATTCTTTGGTATTGGGAGTCATGAACTTGGTACATCTGATATCAAACACATTAAGAGTTTTTTCCTGTGACACTAATACAGTGCCTGGCACCTAGTGAAGAATAAATATTTGCCAAATGCATGACTCCCTGACATTTAGCAAGTTTTTACTGTGCTGAGATCTTTGCTAAGGGCCTTAGTAGATTCTGTAATTCCATTTTTGGCAGTGCTGTGAGCCGAGCATTGTTATTAGTTTATAGACTGAGGACTGGAAATTTAGGCTAAACCTTCACCCAATGTCGTGGAACCAAAAAGTTACAGAAGTGGGCTTGAACCTGCCTAGTTTGTCTCCACAGTTGCAATTTTGCTACCATACTTTTAGGCTCCTATGGAGAACCTCCACCTCTAGGAGGCCTTCCTGACTCCACCATCAGGCCACGACTGGCATTCAAATAGTCTCAGCTGCAGTGCTTTCCTGTGACTGTAACAGCTGTAGGTGTGTCTGCCTTTCTTTTAGACCATGAGTTCTACTAGAATGGCACATGTTTATTTTCCCAGTCTGGCCTGTGATGCAATGGTAAACAGAAACACCAAAATCACACCCAGGATTTGGAGGCAGACTTGTTTACATCAATGGGCACTGATCAGGATTATTCTCAAACTATCAGGCCCTGATCTCTGGTGGTGTAGGGCTTAGACAGGATAAGCAGACAGGAAGGACAGAGGAAGAATGACTTGTTGAGTGGAGATTGGTACTTACAATATTCACCATAATGACCAGCTGAGCATCACAGTGACCAGCTGTTTCTAAGAAGCAAAAGTAACAGGAACTGTAACCAGAACTATTTGGGCAACTAACAAACTGAAGTATATTGGTTGGGGAAGCACCTTCTGCTGCATTTCCTCCCTCTTTTAGTTTTCCCAGCAAATCTTTGCTGAGCATATTACATGTGATCTCCTGAGACAAAGTCCAGCTAGAAGCAGTAACATTAGGGTTGTCAGTGATTCTAGGATGGGCCCCAGGCAAAGTCCCCAAGACTGAAAATTCCCACCAGGAACTTGTGTTTTTTTTTTTTTTTTTTTTTTTATTATTATAGGGTTTCTTAAATTGACTCTGACAAGGAAGTGAAGAAGTTAATCTGATCTCAGAGAGTGTCCAGTGTGCCCTGAATGCTCATTAAATCATTGTTATTTGCAAGGGCCTTATTGGTTACTTTTTGTTCTCTTGGGGCAATCATTAATAGAGCTAAGGCAAAGCAAAGACCGGGGTAATCAACCTGAAAAGGTACAAAAATCAAGGGAAATGTGTTGAGGTATGCAGCAATCCTATGAATGGTGTCCTTAGGCTTCAGCTGTGCGTGGGCTGGTCAGATCTGGAGTGGACAGAGCAGGGCTTTGAGTACACTGTCTCTTCAGAGGAGTCCTGGAGGAGTTGTCTAGTTAGGTAGGTTCTCCAGAGCTCTGGAATGGTGGATCTAAAGCTGGATTTCTGAAAATTTTAGAGATAGTTAATATGACCTGGAGCTAGTTACAAGCTGTTTTTTGTAGGGTTATGTTTTATTTTCTCAACTTTTTAGCTTGTGGCCTGTGTGTTGTACATAGTTTTTATTTAATTATCTCTACTACAAATGCAGGTCCATTGTTGCTGTCAATGTTCAAAGGTAGACCGTATCTAGGGATGATTTTTTTACAGCAGGACCCAACAAACTTTTATTGTCCTCTCAGCTTGGGGAGGGAATGCCTCAGGCCAGCCCAAGTAGGTGTAGAAGAGTACTAAGTCTATCTGTGTATCTTTAAATGGGGGGTGAGGAAGTTCAAGTCTAGTGACTCAGATGCTGAAACCTGAGCTGGCTGATAGTAACCAGCACTGTGACTTGAGCTTGCAGAATATGTGGTGGGGTCAGGTCTGGCTCTGATTAAGATGAATCTTCTGGGAGCACTGGGTAAAGTTTTCTTGGCTGAGGTTGATGTCTCCATCAATTGCATCCCTAGAGGGGGCTTAGGCTTCTCAGTTGAATTATTTTGTATGCATGGGAGGTTTCCATTGGTCAAATGGCATTCCTCACAGAGCTGCTTTCATTTGTAGACAGGTTGTACTCAGCATCTATCAGGAGGTTTCTTTTTCAGTCATGGTCTGTTGGGCCCATTTGGGTGGGCAGGTTTGAGGTGAGTCATCCACAGTTATTCAGGAGGCCTAGTACAACATGTGGCACTTGAACAGTTAGGTCTCAGACTAAGGTGATTTTGGCAGCTCTCTTGGTTAGGACAGTGACTGTTAGAGCACAGAGGCAAAGGTGAAGAGGCAGCCCTCAGTGACCAAATGCAGGAATTTGCATAGGGAGGCCACTGGGCACTCCCAGTGGCTGACAGTCAAACTGGCTTGGTGCAAAGGAGATGATCTAACTTGAAGAGGAGAACTCTTCCCAGAAGTGATAAAGGGACTGATTTATACAAAAATTCATGTTTGGTGAAATGTCCTCCAAGGCTGCATGTTTATGCCAGAAGGAGTGAGAATCAAGAGCCCCAGTTGCCCTAATCATGGCAACTTTTTGACAGAGGGGACTTCTGAAGACAGAGAGTTCTGTTCCATTGTCTACCAGGTAAATCACTGGTTTGCCCTCAACTTGTGCAATGACCATGGACTCTAGGGGGCCCAATCTGATAGTGTTCAGTCTGTCCTATCCATCCAGGCCCAACAGAATGAGGATTGGTTCAGGTCAAGATGAACCTGGAGAGTCAGGTATTTTGGTGTCTCACAGATGGAAGGAGCATTTATTTTTAGCATCTGTAGTTCTTATATTAGGCTTCTGGGTAACAGTAGTAACTTTTGAGACATTGATGGGCTCTTTGCTCCCCATCTTTGATGTATTTGTATTTGCGAAGTCCTTGGCTGATTTTAGATTTCTAGGTAGGGAACCTTTGGGAAAGGCCATGGAAACTCATTCATCAGTTTTTCCTCTCAGTCATCTCAGGTGGGTGTTAGATGATGCTGTATGACCAGGATAGGCACAGCCCTGAAGCAGAAGGTTCAGGGAGAGTCTCTATGGCCAAATGCAGGCAATGGCTAGCTGGGAAAAGTTCACTTGGGTGGAAGTAGATGAATTAGGAGTGGGGAGTGAAGCTATGGTATTGGCAGCGAGTGTAGTGGCTGACAAGTGTGCCAAGGTCAGTTGACGTGTTTCCACTGGCTTGAACCACTGGAGGTCCATGTATGGCTGTCCCATTGGGCATCGTTTACATCTGGTGATACAAGTGGTACAGTCATGTATGGGACAGCCAGACATGTACCACCAGTGGTTCAAGTAAGTCACCCAGCTGTGAGACATATGAATTGTGGGCTCTTTGTGAATGTATTAAATCAGAAAGAGCAATAAATCAGCAGTCTCTTCCATAAACAATATGGTACAATGTTTTTCTGCCAAGAAAAAAAGCATTGAATTTTTCTGCTCCCTATGTGACTAAGAGGATTGGAGTTAATTCTTAAGAAAGTAGTAGTGTCCTTCCAGTCCCTAAAGGGTTACTGAGTTGCTACTCTGTGAGTGGATGACAGTGGACAGATACACATGTGACTAGATCCCCATAACATATGTAAGTATCATAGTTAAATTAGATAGAAATTAATAGGCGATCAGAAAGGGATTGGGCCCTGGAGGGGGTTATTACAGATGATGAGACACATCAAAATTGTGGCTGGAGACAAACTGAAGAGAGCCATGCCTTAAGATAGAAATGTGATGGCCAGGCCTACAGTACTCCCTAAAGATAAACGGCAGCTTGAGATTATAATGTAATTAGCACCCCCTGAACCAGTGAGCCTACATAATGCTTCATACACATAGGTGGGTGACCCAAACACCCTGACCCATACTCCCATTCCTTTCTAGGAATGCTTTTGTTCTTTCAATGTTAGAAGTTATAGGTAAGCAAAGGTTAATAATACTTGTCAGGCTGGGAACCAGCACCATGTGTGGGCTATTAGCAGACTGGAACAGCTAGATCCTAGCCTTTCCCCATGAGTCAGTGTCATTTGTAGACTGGGGGTAGGGAGAAGAAGGCCATGCCAGGAAGCAAGCCCAGTCTGTGCACCAGCACCATGCACGAGCCACTGCAGGACTAAAACAGCTAGACTTCATTGCCTTCCAGCATGTGGGCTGGCAAACAAGAAGTACCAATTCACCCCTGCTACAATCTGTGCCATAAGTCACTGGCTTATCTGGAGAAACACAGGCTGTAATCATAGCTATGGAAGTGAAGTGCAATTGGATGCCTGTAGCGCTTTGGTGTTTCACTAACATTGCAGGTCTAGGGCCAGTGGTCTGATCATAGGTTCAGAGGATAGCAGTACGCAGTGTGGTACCTAGTGCGGAAATCTCCCTCTGAGGGCTGTAGCCATTGGTGATTTCCTATGGTCTTGTTTTGGAAGTCTTTTATTGCTTCCTTTGTTTTGTTGGGTTGAGTTTTCTTTTGTTTTGTTTGATGATGTCAAATCTGATGGCAGGAGCAGCTATTTCAAAGACAGCAATATATATTATGGTAGTAATTTTGGATTTACTATTGGCTTGTTTTGAAGTCCTTTATTGCATTCATTGTTTTGATTTTATTGTTTCTATTCTGTTGTGTTCTGTTTGATTTTTACTATGTTTGAAGTTATGTGGAGCTGTTCAGAGGACATCAAGAGACATTATGGTAACTATTGTTGATTTCATAATGTTTTGAAGTCCTGAATCTCTTAAACTGGTTTGTTTTGATTGATTTTATTGTTTTATCCTCTTTAAAATAAAATAAAAAAATAACGCTTGTCAATATATCCTTGCTGTGTGCCTCGGTTCTCTATTGGATTAACATTAGCCAAGTGACTATACTTGTAATCCTGAAGCAGAAGATTAGGGTGTGGCAGAAGGCCGGCAAGTGAGCATGACCTCAGTAACAGAAATCCAGGACTCATATGCCAAAAAACAGTTCCCAAACCCTGTAAATGATACCAACCAGAAAATGCTTACTTCAGTTCTTCTGATGTGGTATCAAGCAGGTTTTTGATAGTTCAGCCTAGATCTGATGTCAGTTTGAGGAGTAGGGGATACAGAAGACAGCAGCTGAAAGACAGAGCCATCATGGCCACTGTGTTCTCTCTACTATGGGTCACTCCGCACTCTGAAGAGCGTGCTTCTTTTCCCACTTTTAATAAATCTAGAACCTTACTACCTTTTGAGCTTGGCTCACCCAGTTCTTCCTTCAGGAAGAAACTGCAAAGCAAAACTTCGGGTGCTATGAGATACAGCACCTCTAAAATGTTGGTAGCAATTCCTCTGGTTGATTTTAGTTTGGCTCATAGTTACGCAAGTTGTATTTTTGCTGTATAAAATAGCCTTGGACGAAGCTCTTCAGTGGTCATGCACTTTGAGAGCCCCTCTTGTCTCTCAGGAGTTTTCTCTCACTAAAATTTTCCTGCTCTTAACCTCCACTGTCCATTCTTCAGCATCAGTATTATATACAATAAGCTAGGCAGAATATTACGGACAGTCAGAAAGGGCTGGGCCTTCATCTCAACTGTGGCAGGTCACAGACCAAGTCTCAGGATAAAGATGAGATGACTACAAAGCGAGGCAGGTCTAAGGTGTGGAAAACATGGGAAGTGGCAATGTGGGCATGAGGTAGGACAAAACTATGGTCAACCAATAAGATTAATTGTTTAGCTAAAGTTGATTAAACAGGGACAAATGAGAAAGGGAATCATGTAGCAAGTGGGCATACTTAAAGAGCAGTGATTCTTCCTGCAGAGAGTTAGGATGGTGACTCCTGGCTTCCTCAGGGTGATAGAGATCTATTTACAATATCAATCCCTGGTGTTTATCCTTAGGATGGGGAGCGTATTTGTTCCATCTTTTGTCTTGATTCTAGCCTTACAAGGTTACAAGGTATCTGGTCTTCTGCACTAGCTCCTTCAAGGGCCTAGCTCTCTCTGTCTAACTGCCTACAATATTTCTGTCTAACTCAGTAGCCTGTAACATTATGGTTGATACATAGTGTCAACTTGAGAAGTTTAGAAATTTAACTAAGAGTCTCAGCAGGGAGCCAGGATCCTTACTTTGTAAATATCTTCAGCCTGTGCAAGAGGATGGCACAGAGGTGGTGTAAGTGCTACACCTGCTTTGGGTAGGTGCTTACAATATAAGGGAGGAAAAGAGGCTTATTCTGTGCACCCCATTTTCCTCTGGCTGCTTTTGCAGGTTGCTGCCTTGAAATGTTGCCCTTGTGCCATGCCAGCCTGCCTTTGACCCAGCTGATTATGGATTGAAACCTCCACAGTGAGCTAAATAACCTTTGCTCCTTCATTTTGGGTGTTGGATATTTTGCCCCAGCAATGAGAGAAAAATAACCAAGATAAGGGGTTTCAGCCAGCCTTGCTCTTCTGCACACATGGAGAGTTGTAAGTGTGTTTTATGCTAGGCAATGAATATAAAATTAACTTGTGAGCTTCAGATACTTAAAAGATTTATAATGGACTTTGAACAATGTATAGCCTTTTATTGCAACTACAGAAGGTTATCTAAATGATTAGATAACATAAATACCTTGGAGGCGTCTTCTCAGTTGACATTCCTCTGAGTCTGTTTCTTCTGTGACGTCTTTCGCAGGATGAAAAGTGTTGCTTTTGCTCTATTTGCCTTGATTTCTCTAAAAAAGTTAGAAAGCAAAAGTTTATATCTCTTGATTAATGGCTTGATAGCAATGCTTCCTTCCTTAAATATGGCTGTTACACCTGATATCAATTGTAATTTAAGTTTTTGAAAACACCTACTGGAGTAAAATTTGAGTTCCCAGGAAAGATAGGATCTCATGCTGGTAAAGGGGTGAATAAGTTCAATCCAATTTTATCTTCTTGTCACTCACCATCCCTGGTGCCTAGTGAACTCAAGAGATGCCTTGAGAATATAGAAATCAAGTAGGCTCTCTCCCATGGATGCCAATTCCTTCCATCTGGATGGTTACAATTAGTTGATGGCAAATTATTCCTTCCTGGTGCTAGTCAATGGAAAATTACTAAGTCTTTACATCAAATCTTTCACTTAGGGAAAGACAAGACCTACCAGATGTCCTCAGAGCTATCCATGGGAAAAAGACTCTCTCAGACAATACAGCAGATAGTTAAAACATGTGAGCCCTGCCAAAAAACCAATCCTCTCACCCAGACCATAGTCCCTCCAGGTATACAGAGACATGGTAAATACCCTGGAGAAGACTGGCAGCTTGATTTTACTCCCATGCCAAAGAGTGAGGTACTCTAGTAATTATTGGTCTGGGTAGATACTGTCACAAACTGGGATGAGGATTTTCATTGCAGAACAGAGAAGGCACAAAAGGTGGTTATGGTTCTAGTCTTAGAAATCACCCCAGATTTGGACTTCATAAGAGCTTGCAGAGTAGTAATAGATCTTCTAATGTATCAGTTACACGAGATGTCTCTCAGGCATCGGGGATCTTGTGTTGCCTCTATTGTGCATAGAGGCCACAATCATCGCAAAAGGCAGAAAAAATGAATGAGACCCTAAAAAGGCATCTTTGCAAAACAGCTCAAGAAACTCACCTACAATGGCCTCACTTACTACAATTAGCTCTTATCAAAATAAGAAATACATCTCAAATTTAGGCCTCAGGCCACTTTGAAATGCTTTATGGATGAGTTTTTCTCACTAATGATTTTCTCTCTGAGACAGAAACAGATTACTGAAAGACATCATCTCACTGGCTAAATTCCACCAGATTTTTCAACAGCTAATAGAAGCTCAGCCTAAAGAAAAGGGAAATCCCATATTCCAAGCCAGAGTTTTAGTAATGGTAAAATCTCTTTCCTTGTCTCCTACCACAGGACCAACTTGGGAAAGACTACACTCCCTGATCCTGTCAACTCCATCAGCTGTTGAGCTAGCAGCCTTATATTCTGATGATATCATGCCTGATTTGGGAACCAGAGATTGTGGCTGAATGTGAACAACCATCCAAGTACTTCTGTGAACCCATAGAAGACTTAAAATTCTTGTTAAAAAAAAAAGCCAAGTCTTAGATAAGGAACCTAAGATGTCACTCTTAGCCCTTTGCTAGTTACTTTATCATTTAAAGAAAAATGTAACTCTTTTCGAGTATAGGCACAGAAATATGCAGAGCTGTTACAAAGATCTTGCTGGATATGAGTCCTGCTCCCCTTGTGAGTACACCAGGGCTTCCTTGGTGGGTATCCCCATTTCAAGGAGATGACTGGAATAACCTGTAAAACTACACTGATGAAACATGGAAAAGTTCAGAACACACCAAGACTTGCATGGTTACAAGGCAAGTCAAAAACTTCGACAAACCTGCAAACTTACCTTGTCTACAACATCGATCACTGATACAATCATTTGACTTTATCTTTGTCCCTTCTGTAGGATTAGAAGATGTCATGCAACACATTGAGGCATTGACTCCCTATATTCAGTGGCTTCTTTCTCCTAAATAAAGAAGTAAATTCAAGGAGACAAGCTGCTCTCCAAAATCAGATGGCATTAGACATTCTAACAGCAGCACAGTGGGTATTTGTGCAATTGTAAAAGTCAAATGTATGTACATTCCTGGCCTTCCTTTACTATCTTGATAGCTATTCAAGATATTAAACAAGAGTGTAATTCTTTGTCAGATTCTGAAATTTCCTAGACCTCCTTATCCTTTTTATAGGAGGTGATTACTGGCTTTTCCTGGTGGAAACATTTGTTGACTGTATTCATAATAACCTTGTTTATCTTATTATTTGGTCCATGCATTCTTAACTGTTTCTTTGACATTTTCTCCAGACTTAAAGTTATACATCTACCCAAGATGAGAATGCTTAATGTCAATCAAGGCCTTTAATAGACCCTCTGGAGAGTGTTTCTGCCAATCACAACTATAACCCCTTTCAGACTGAAGTAACCAGAATGATCATCGGTCTCTGCCTTCTCATGGGAGTTCAGTATCCCTCTTCAGAGTAGGAGATATTATATACAGCTAAGCTAAGCAGAAATATAGACAATTAGATAAGGCTAAGCCCAGGGCAAAGGTGAAACACTTCTCAACTGTGACCAGAAACACATTTGTTGGAGACTAGGTTTCAAGATAAAGATGAAATGACCAGGCTTGTATACTTCCTAGAAGGATAAACACTGGGTCTAAAGAAGCCTGAATAGATATTATTCACCCTGGTGGGTGACCAAGACCCCTGAACTCATCATTTCCTAGAAAAAGTCTTGTTTTTTCCATGTACCCTTGTAACATGACTGGTTTCCCCACTGAATCACTATTACCTAAGTGACTATACTTGTACCCTTGTTGGTTAAATCATAGCTGCATCTCATATCCTACCCACATGGATATTGCTGTATAAAACTTCCCTGAGAAGTAGGGTCCTCAGGCAACCCATTCAGGCTCCCTTCTGCCTCTCAGGAGGTAGATCTCTCCCTTTCAGTCAATGTTTCCTACTCTTCACTTCCATTTTTCCTAGAATTCATTCTTCACTTGTAGAGAACATGCACTTGGCATATCAGATATATAACAGGTTGGGAGAGAAAATATTTTTATATTTCATTTCCTGTTATATCTGGTAACATCAAGACATGAACTTGGTGTTATAACCTATATATTAAAAAAACCCTTCCTAGGTCTCCTCGGAGGCAAGAAAAAGATCAAAGGTAACTCTAAGAGCAGAACAGGATATCTTCCTAATCTAAACTTGCTTGTTTGCAGGATGTGCCTTCCCCCAGAGGATGTTTGCCTAATCTAAACTTGCTTGTTAGCCCAACCCTTAACCTGAACCTTGCTCTTCCCAAGAAATGTCATCGCTGTGTTCCTGTTCTGTAGTGCGCCACAAACCCACCCCACTCCTTGCATTGTGAGACCAGCAGCTGTTTGCAGTTTTACAAGATAAAAATCCTGCCCTTTAGCTGTTAGGTACGCAGTCTTCCAGATTGGCTACCGGAGGCTGGGTCGCCAGGCCTGGCCTAAAATAAAGCCTTTGCTCCAAATTTCTTAATTTCTTGCTTCCTTGGATTTTATTCCGGGTCCTCTGAGCTATCACACTTGGCACCTCTGATGTCTAACCCCGGGGCAAAAGCAGAGCACCTACACTGAAGGAAGGGATAGATAGATAAAATTCCAATTAACTGAGACATTTAATTGAACAATGTCTCCAGACTGGGTCAGAGGAGGTACCTAAAAAGCTGAGATGAGAAGTTGAAAATTTGCTGAAACGCAGAATGCTTGCAGGTTTCCTGACTCCTGTCATGGAAAAAGAATTTTCAGGACACATTAAGAAGGGGTATGGGAAGGGCTTATTAGGCAGACATTCAGTATACACTCAGGAGTAGATTGCAGGAGCTCAGAGAAATGAAATGCACTGCAGTTTGGAACTGGAAATATTTGGTTTTGCTATTGGAAATCTGTGTAATTTGATGATCCATTGTCCTGAGCTTGAGGGAGAATGGGTCACTCACAGTGAGATAATGCTGTATATATAGGAGAAAATGAAGTTTCCAGTGAAAAGGTGGTTTATTTGCAAGTGAAAGAAAAGCAATTAGAAGTAAAAAAGGAATGGTGGACCGCATTTGGAGGTGAAAGAGAAATGCCCACTTTGGGGAAGAGAGAGAGGGAAAGAAAAGTTTAAACCAGGCTTATGTCCTGAAACTGCAGCTTTTAATTTTAAAGTTATAATTTTTCTTCTTTCCATTCTGCCTGTTTTTAAATTTTTCTTCTACGTCAAATAGATTGCAGTTGATTGTTTTGCAAGTGTTGGACCACTTTGAGCATGGCTCCTGTTTACTCATCCCGTTAGCCAGACACAGTTACACCCATTGTAACCAGTCCTGAGCTGAGTCCAGATATTGTGGTTGTTTTGCTACTTCATTGGTTGGTCATTGTTCTAGCAAGTGGGCTTTTTCAATGCCTAGGGCTGGGAGATCTTTTGTTCTACTGCTTTTTACACGGCTGGTAATAAGGTTTGGCTAAAGATAAGAACATGGATGCCGCAGGTGCAGGAAGTGCTGACAGCAGATCGAGGAGGGAAAAGCTGTTTTGAGCCCTGCACCTGCCTGGCTTCTCTGGCTGTGCTACAAGATCAAATCATTTCAAACAAAAAGTGTAGGAAACAGCAGTCCCTTAATCTCACCAATGAATTCAAATCAGCTCCAAGAAAATACATTCAAGTCAGGAACACAAATCCCACCCACAGCCAGTTCTTTCTGAACAATAGCTGTTACCAAATGCCTCAGAGACAGTAACTGCTTAGCTCAGTTGTAAGTGGCAGGTTGCAAACTTACCTCCAGTCAGGTTTAGTTAATTATGTGATTAAGCAATTTATTCTACCTTATTATAAAAAATGGGGGTACTTATAGTTTTAAAAACAGTGAAAATGAAGAATTTAAAAAGAGGTGGGAAGCCAAGTTATGACAAGGTGAGAAATAGTCTATTCATGTGGGTCAAGGGTTTAAACATAAAATTTACTCTTAGCATACAATGCAAAAACAGAATTGGTGGACCCTATAAATGTCATGACCCGGTGAAAAAGCAGGGGTATGGAGGAAGGAGAGGGAGGGAGAAAGGGAAGAGAGGGCAAAGTCACAGCAGAACTTTTTTTCTAAGAAGTATCTGTGGGCTGGAGTTGTAGCTCTAGAGTTCAGTGTCTGCCCAGCAAGTGCAAGGCCTTGGCTTTGATTCCTGGTACCAACAAAGAAAAAAGGGAAAAAAAGCAGACCCCACAAACAAACAAACAAACAAACAAAAAACTCCATAAAAAAAAGAAATATTTTTTGTTTGCAGGAGCATTGTGTCTGGAAAATTAGATTTTGTGTTAATGTAGTAGAGACTTGGAGTAACTTATCCAGAGATGTCTTCAGTTATGGTTTTCTAGGAGCAAAAAGGGTCTGAATCTTGCCATGAAATTGTGAAAGCATCATCAGGGATGCTTCTAAAAAAAAAAAAAAAAGCAGCCCATTTATAACTAAGCTCCTTCATTAATGCTTGATCTCACATCACATTTGTTTTTAACTTTGACTCAGGGATGAGAGGTGTTTGCTCATCATGACTTGATTTCCAGAAAGATGAGTTTTATTTAGAGACAGAGCTGATACAGGTAACACAAACAAGCCAGTTTGAGCAAGCCACCAGAAGGCTCTAGGCCTTCTTTTCCTCTTGGTTGCTCAATACTGTATTTGCCCTTAGGTGCCACTGTTGAGACAGAAAGTGAAATAACTGGGAGACTCTTGGATAATGGACCAGAACTGACTTCATGGGCTGGGCTGGAGTTTTGGCTGTTGGAATTTCCCCCGTGCACATTTTGGGATTTCCACCTAGAATGTGGTTGAGCTGGGATGGTGGAAGACAGCCAGACCTGACATCTCTGGTAACAGTCATCCCTGTTTAAAGGCAATATCCTGACCCTAAGAAATTTTCTCTCCTGAACCAGCTGGCCTTGCCCCAGTATGTAAATTTGTGTACAAAGACAACTTTTCTAGTACACTTTGGCAGATGGATTCAACTAGCTTGTTTTCTTGCCTTCCTTTACCTGTTTCTTTTGTTTCCAACATCAAACACTTCCATTACAATTGCCAGTGGAGAATGTTTAGTACCTGTGGGTCATTCTTAGGGGAACTTCTAACTTCTCTAGATTGATAATCAGTACATTTCACAAGAGGGGCTACAGAATTAAATAGAGCTACCACGCCTCCACTTCTAGCCTTCTTAATGAGACAGTTTCCACTTGTGGGTGACTCAGTGATGGATTCTTTCCAGGGTCATGCTCTTCAGAGGGCACAGGTTCCTTCCCAGGGTGCCAGATGAATGGCAGGGATGAGTAAGAGTCTTTCTCTAAGTGTGTAGTTTTATGATTGACAAGAAGGCATGAGTTTGGCTTACTGAGTCAGGAGCTGTCCTCTTGTTTTCAAGGTCAAATTAAATGATAGGAAGCAAACTCCTCAAATTCCCCAGGTTATTTAATTGGTGCATTCTCAGGCACCTCAGGCGGTTCTAAATGTGGCAGCTGTGGGGTTTTCCCTGTGTGGCTAAGACAGTGATTCACTTTTCCGGGTAATTTCTCTTTGAATTGTTGGGGAGCTTTGATTGCCCCATAAAAAAACAAAATAAAGCATCAACTAGCCAAACCATTTTTATAGGGATTTGTATATCCAGGTAGACATTCTCTGGATCTGCAGAGGTCCAGGGAATAATATTAGTAAAAATATTCATCATAGTGACTTTTCTTAGATGGTGCTGTGCCCAGATGCTCTTTTAAACACTTTCCATGCATTTACTTACCTGTTTCATTTTAATTTTTAGAAAACTTTATTAATAAATATTTGCATTACATAATGATTGCACTCATCATGGGAAGTTGACCATGTTCATTTATTCTTTGACGTACATAAAATCTCTGAGGTGGGTGGTGTCTTTATCTGCAGAGTGGAGATGGGAACTGAAATTTAGTAATTTGTCCAAGGTCATAAAATAGTGAGAAGATGTCTGTGAGGCCTACAACTTTGTTCCTCTCTTTCAAGATTATTTTGGATATTAAAGCTTCCATATAACTTATAGGATAGATTTTTCTATTTTTTTCAGAAAACATTAGATTTTAATGGCTATTGCACTGAATTTGTAGTTTGGGGTAGCATTGACATATTAACAACGTTAAGTTTCCCAATGTATGAATTTAGGATGTCTTTTCATTTATTGTTTCCTTCTTCAATTTCTTTCTGCAATATTTTGGTAGTTTTCAGTGTATAAGTCTTTTAACTCCTTAATTAAATAAATTCTCATTTTTTTAATTCTTTTGGGCTCTATGTAAATAACATTGTTTTCTTAAATTTCCTTTTCAGAGTATTCCTTGTCACTGTGTAGAAATACAACTGAGTTTTATATGTTATTGTATATCTTGGAGCTTTGCTGAATTTATTTTTAGTTATAACATTTTGTGATAGGTTTTCTACATATACAATCATGTTATTAATGGACAGAGATTATTTTACTTCTTCTTTTCCAATTGAATTTTCTTTCTTTCTTTTTCTTTCTTCCTTCCTTCCTTCCTTCCTTCCTTCCTTCCTTCCTTTCTTTCTTTCTCTCTCTCTCTCTTTCTTTCTTTCTTTCTTTCTTTCTTTCTTTCTTTCTTTCTTTCTTTCTTTCTTTGTTTTTGTCTAATTTTCTCTGGCTATTACTTCCAGACAACTTTTTTTTTAATATGTTGCAGATTCAGTTTGCTAGCATTTTGTTAAGGACTTTTGTATCAATGTTTATTAAGGATATTATTATATAGTTTTGTTTTCTCATAGGCATCTTATCTAGCTGTGTTACAAAGGTCAGGCTGGCCTCATAGAATGAGTTATGAAATGTTCACTTCTCTTCAATATTTTGGGAATAATTTGGAAAAGATTGGCGTTAGTTCTTCTTTAAATCTTTGGTAAGGCTATCTGGTCTTGGGATTTTCTTTGCTGGAAGTCTTTCAATTATTGATTCAATCTTACCTGTCTTGGTAAGGTGTATATTTCTAGGAATTGTCCATTTCGTCTAGATGAATGATGAGAAATCTTTTAGAGACCTAGTGCCCAAACTGCAACCTAAAAAGCACTTCTCTATCACAGAGTGCCAACACTGTAATTAAAATGAATACTGGAGTTTTAGTTTAGAAAAAACAACTCATACATTAATATTTTTTGTCTTAAAAGCAAAACAAAGTAAAAGGTATGTCATATGTTCACCACCACTGATCTAGAGTGTCTAATTTCCTGGCATACCATTGGCCATATCATTCTTTTTAGTAAAATCAGTAGAAATGCTTCCTTTTGAATCTCTGATTTTAGTCACTTAGGTCTTTTTCTTTTTTTCTTAGTTGACCTAGATTACCTCTGTGAATTTGATTATTCTAGGTGCTTCAAATAAGTGGAATCATACAACATTCATGCCTTTATGTCTGCCTTATTTCTGTTATAACTTGAGCCCCGGTATAAAATCCAAGGAGGCAAGAGACCGAAAATTTAGTGGCAAAGGCTTTATTTTTAGGCCTGGCGACCAGTCTCCGGGAGCCAATTTGGAGACTGTCCCCTAGGAGCTGAAGGGAGGACTTTAAAAAGGGGCTGGAGGAAAGGGCGGGGGGAGAGAAACAAAGAAACCTGTAGAGCCATCAAACTTGTTGACCCGAGTCTGGAAACTGTATTGCTGTCCACTTAGCTCTGACAATCTAGGGAGTTTCTGGTGTTTTTTAAAAATTATTTCCATCCTGCAGACTGACATTATCTCAGAGTGGCACGTCTGCAGCAATATTTGGAGAAGAAAGTGGACAGTTAATTATCTCAGGACAGCTTGTCTTCGCTAGTGAGTGCGAAGGGGTCACAAGTTATGAGACGCTGGAACTTAAGTTTTATGAAGACCTGATATCTAACTCATTTGATACATACAGAACAAAAGGAAAGCACCGATTGGGGTTTGGGCCATAGTATTACCCGGTAATTTGTTTAAGCTAAGCAGTTCTTAAAATTGGGGCAGGCTCATTTTACAACAGATCATCACCGGGTCAGGGGGAGGTCACCAGAAACCCAAATTTTTTATGGCCTAGATAGATAGGTGAGGGGAGAGGGAGGCAATAAGGCGCCATACAGAACAGAAAACGGCGGTAATGTGTCAAGGTCAGGGTAAAGGGTTAAACTCACACGCAAATCTCTCTGCACACAAGCAGGTTACTTTAAACAAATGTAAATTAATTGTCATTCTAGTTTTTCTTAGCTCTTTAGCGGAGAATAGAGGCTCCTAGCAGTGATTAACAACCCTTGTTAGCTTGTTTTAGCACAGCTTCTGTAGTTTGTAGAGAGCAACAATGGTTAACATATCAATTAGGTGAGATTCTTGCAATTTTTTACAGAGGAGAGTGTTGCTCAACAGATCAATTAGGTCCCTTAACATATCAGTTAGGGAAAAAGGATAAAACAAACACATTTAGTAAGCCCCTATACAGGTTTGCTATAATATACATATAACAAAGCTATTTTCTTAGGGTACAACATTCCCCACTGATTTTAGTCAGTGTGTCAAATCATTGACTCTTTAGCATCTTTTTATAACCTTGTATGTGTCTTTAAAATTATAAGCTTTTAAGAACTTTGACATAGTTTATCAACTTGTTTACAACACAAGGCCCAGTAGGAGGATTAACAAAGGTCTTGTAGCTGTCATTAAAGCTGTTAACCAAAAGGAGAAAGAAAACCAACATTTAAATTTACTCTGTTTTATCATACAAGTAACAATTTTTAAGTTAGACAGAGGCCTCTTTGGGGTCTCTACAAAGGAGGAGAACACAAAATTATCAGTTATATTAGACAATCTTAAGCTTTAAAGTGTCCTTGGAAGAAATGACAGTTTATTTATCCGCAGGCTAATGGTCTTTTGAAGCTGGGACCTGTCTGCAGTGGGAACGTTGAATCTAGGCAGGCTTTCAGCTACTTTGACGGTCCATTGCAGCTCAAGTGATTTATGGTGAGGTCGCTTGTCTGGGTGCCTAGGCTCTTTAGCTCGCAGTGGGCAGCAGCGAAATAACCAGTGGATGGAAGTCAGAGCTGGCTGAAAAGTCTGGGGGAGACTTAATAAGATCTTGATTAGTTAAATCAGCTAATTTTTAGAAACCTTTAATGATAAGAGGAAGATCTCTTATATGAAACCTCAAAAGAGGAAATATCTGCAACATAGGGGATGCATCACGCACACAAAGGGGCAGAAGGAAAAGAGACTTACCCAGTTTTCGCCAGTTTTTAAGGCCGTTAGTAATTATAGTTTTTAAAATCTAACTTATCTTTTTACCTCTCCTGAACTCTGAGGCTGGTAAGCCCAATCGAGTTTTTAATTGATCTGCAAAGCTTAGGTTAATTTGAGTTATTAGGCTATAAAAGCCAGGCCATTGTCGGACCCCATGGATAAAAAGGGAGACCAAATCAGGGAAACTGCTATCAGAGCTGACTCAGACTAAGTAGAAAACGCTTTTACTCATCTAATGAAAGTATCAACCATTATAACATTTATATCCTTGAAGTTTTAGGCTTTTTATTTTTGTAAAATCTATTTTTTAGTATTTTTTAGGCATAGTCCCATGATAGCCAGTGGTTTTTATTTGTTGCAGTACTTTTAGATTTACCAATTGGCACTGAGGGCATCTGAAGCTCACAGACTGGGCTAGCTTGATATTAGCCCCCGGGAATCTCTCGGAAGTTGAGCTGCCAGATGCTGGTCTTTTTAAGTGTAAATGGGCTCTGACAAAGAAAATAGGTGGGATCAGCAGTAATGTCAAGCTTATCTCAATCCCCACTGATTTTGGGGCTCTCTGGCTATCTTTTGGAAGGTGGCATTTGTCAAATTATTTTCTCCTATAACAAGATCATCTCCTGCCCAATAGCTTATACAGCAGATAGTAGCCACTCTCTTTGGCATCTAGATGGCAGCCAACAAGTCCAAATTCGGGGAGCAATTTTAATCTTTTGACTCCAGAAGACAATAAACCCCATTTTTGATAAAGACAACTTGAGGCCTCAGTGTGGGCAATGGGTTTAGCCCACTATGTTGATGTCTCTGGCTCTAAGATTTGTTCCCATAGAACCTGAGATTTTGTGTAACGGCAGCTCCCAAGACCCGCTTACCTTGATAGACGTAGCTGCTTCCATCAGAGAAGTAGGATGGAACTCTAGATAATGGCTTATCCACTAGATAAGGTCGAAGTCCCGTGAGGTGATCAATGACCTCAGTACAATTGTAGTGAGGCAACGAGGGGTCATCCTCAGGCAGCAAAGTAGCCAGAGTTTGAAGCCGCTGTTTCCAGAAATAGTGCCTGATAATGTATGGCTCAGGAATTAGAAATCCGTCAGTCTGATGGGGCCTTGATGAGAGTCTCCAGGGAACAGGAAGAAACAAGAGTTTGTGTCCAAAAGTCAATTTTTAAGCCTCCTTTATGAGGGGGCCACTGAGGAAATCACCACAGACAGGGTGGTCATCTGGTTGTTACAGAATCAAGTGTCTTGGAAAGGTAGACAACAGACCTCTGTCAGGGTCCCAAACTCTGGATCAGTCCTGTGGCTCCTAGAAATTTTGCACTTGTCTTTTAGTCACAGGGACTGGAATTTGTTAGATGGCTCACAACAACCAGTGTAGTCTTTCTTTGTGTAGACTGGTTCTGACAAGTTCAGGGGGACTCACATCCAGAGCAGTTACTTTCTCGGCTGGCCCCTCTGATGTGACTGCTACTCTTTGAGTGGCCTGATCTGCCAAATTGTTTTCTCAGGTGAATAGCAGCAATCTGCTGACAGCCAGACTGCTGCCAGCAAATCTAGGATCTTTGGAGCCCTTTTTTTTTTTTTTTTTTTTTTTTTAAATCTTAGCTCTGGCGGAGGTTAAGAGACCTCACTCCTAATAGATGGCTCTATGTACATGTATAGTAGCAAAAGCATATCTACTATCAGTATAGATGTTTACCCTCTTTTCCATGGCTAGTTTTAGTACCTCAGTCAAAGCAATGAGCTCCACCTTTTGGCAGAGATGTCAGGCTCTAACCGCTTAACCCAGAGTACCTCCTTTTGGTGGTCACTGCTGCCCCGGCCACTCATCTGCCTCTGCCGTTTTGGATGAAGCTGCTTCCATCTGTGAAATTCCTCAGGTCGTTGTCAGGCATAAGGGTGGCGGGGTTTAAAGTTGAAGAAGTCTTGAAAACTACCAATTATGGGTCTAGGAGCAGGGCCTAATAGTGTGAGATTCTAGCACTCACATTTTCGGGAGGGGTTTTGATAAGAGTCTCTAAACTGTGGGAGGTCACTACAGAAATCTTTTGTCCAAAAGTGAGGGTTTTTTTTTTGGCCTCTTTTAAGTAGCATTGCCACAGCGGCCAGAATTTTAGGCATGGAGGCCACCCTCTTGTTACTGGATTGAGCCTTTTGGAAAGATAGGGCTATAGGCCTCTTTTAAGAGCCAATGTCCTGGGTTAGGACTCCTTTGGCAATGCCCCTGAGTTCATCTATGAACAAGGTGAATGGCTTGGCAACATCAGGGAGTCCCAGGGCTGGGGCCTCTGTCAAGGCCCACTTGAGCTGCCGCAAGGTCCAGTTTACATTTATCAGTCCAGTTTAGTGAGTTTTTCCCTTAAGGGAGCCCTACAGGGGGTGAGCTGTTTCAGTAAAATTTAGAATCCACAGCCTGGAGTATCCGACAGCTCCCAGAAATTCGCGCACCTGTTTCTTAGTTTTTGGGAATGGGATCTGCAATATAGCCTGGACACTTTTTTTAGACAAAATCCTCCTTTTTACTATCACCAGTCAATTATCTTTTTTTTTTTCGCTTCTCAGACAACATTAAAACTCTCAACAAAACCCTTGAAGTTACCTTTTAGTAGTCTAAAACATATTTAATTAATTTTATGTCTTTTTACCACATTAAAATGTTGGGTTTTTTAAAGCTATAACCTTTTAACTGGCTCAATTACAGTATGACCTGGTTTTTACTTGGTAAAGTTGATATGATTTTTAAAAACCATAAATATACACATATATGTGCACATATATTTACTTTTTAACCAGAAAGAAAAATATTCCTTTTAAAAGGCATGCCAAGGTTGCAAGCAATCAGTTGAAGACTTACATATTAAACAAGGCGCCACAACATTAAAGACACAAACAAAGGGTGCTTTTTGCACAGTTTGGTGGGCTAAAGGAAATAATTTTTCTTATTATGAAGCTTGAATCTAATAAGCCATATGGATCCTGCAACAGAAATGGGCAACAAGCCCCTAAGTTAGTAACAAATCCAAACAGGCAAACAATTTTAAAGAACAAAAACACTGCACATCAATATCTAAATCCCTTTGTCCATTCTGGGCTCATAGAAGGGGTTCCTAGGAGAGAATGTTCTGTTAGATTTAGGGTAACCAAAAGGAGAACAATTAGAACAAATGGACAAACAAACAGACATACAAGGCGAGACAAGCTGCAGCAAAAATGGCCTTTGCCCAAAAATTAGTCAAATTTTGGGATCTGGAGGAATTAACAAATTAACCAACAGAGTGGTTCCTCACCCGGTGCAGAGTCACAAATGGCAAAAACCAATTGACTCTGTCCTCAGGAGGTTTCACTTCCCAAATTAAGGGCGTCCCCTTCCAAACGGAGCTGTTCCCCACCCGGGGCAGAGTCACAAATGGACAGAATTTGTCCTACAAACCAACTGACTCTGTCCTTGGGTGGTTCCCGCTCCCAAATTGAGGGCGTCCCCTCAAAATTACAAGTTGACCGCGGCCCAAACAAATCCTCCAGAGCACTTACTTTCAAATGTTCAGAAATGAGTCTGGGGTCTTGCTTCCATCCAGGGCGAGCCCCCAAATGTTATAACTTGAGCCCCGGTATAAAATCCAAGGAGGCAAGAGACCGAAAATTTAGTGGCAAAGGCTTTATTTTTAGGCCTGGCGACCAGTCTCCGGGAGCCAATTTGGAGACTGTCCCCTAGGAGCTGAAGGGAGGACTTTAAAAAGGGGCTGGAGGAAAGGGCGGGGGGAGAGAAACAAAGAAACCTGTAGAGCCATCAAACTTGTTGACCCGAGTCTGGAAACTGTATTGCTGTCCACTTAGCTCTGACAATCTAGGGAGTTTCTGGTGTTTTTTAAAAATTATTTCCATCCTGCAGACTGACATTATCTCAGAGTGGCACGTCTGCAGCAATATTTGGAGAAGAAAGTGGACAGTTAATTATCTCAGGACAGCTTGTCTTCGCTAGTGAGTGCGAAGGGGTCACAAGTTATGAGACGCTGGAACTTAAGTTTTATGAAGACCTGATATCTAACTCATTTGATACATACAGAACAAAAGGAAAGCACCGATTGGGGTTTGGGCCATAGTATTACCCGGTAATTTGTTTAAGCTAAGCAGTTCTTAAAATTGGGGCAGGCTCATTTTACAACAGATCATCACCGGGTCAGGGGGAGGTCACCAGAAACCCAAATTTTTTATGGCCTAGATAGATAGGTGAGGGGAGAGGGAGGCAATAAGGCGCCATACAGAACAGAAAACGGCGGTAATGTGTCAAGGTCAGGGTAAAGGGTTAAACTCACACGCAAATCTCTCTGCACACAAGCAGGTTACTTTAAACAAATGTAAATTAATTGTCATTCTAGTTTTTCTTAACTCTTTAGCGGAGAATAGAGGCTCCTAGCAGTGATTAACAACCCTTGTTAGCTTGTTTTAGCACAGCTTCTATAGTTTGTAGAGAGCAACAATGGTTAACATATCAATTAGGTGAGATTCTTGCAATTTTTTACAGAGGAGAGTGTTGCTCAACAGATCAATTAGGTCCCTTAACATATCAGTTAGGGAAAAAGGATAAAACAAACACATTTAGTAAGCCCCTATACAGGTTTGCTATAATATACATATAACAAAGCTATTTTCTTAGGGTACAACAATTTCATTTAAAATGTTTTCAAGGATCATGATCATACTATGATTTTTAAATTGCACTTTCTTGAAACTTTGTTATTTTTAAGGGATAGTAAACATTATCCAGTTATTTTTAAAGATAACAAATCTGGAAATAAGTGTTAATTGATTTCAAGGTCAAAAGCTACTTAGAAGTAGGGCAAGGACTGTAGAAATATACTATCTTTAAGGTCCACTAAAACCCCCTACAAACTGGCAAATATGCAAAAGCAAGTAAGATATGGAACATTGTCACAATTTATTAGGCTTTGATGATAATTTAACTGGCCCTCTTATACTTTCCCTCATTTTTGGGTGGAAAAGAAGAGGATGGTGGTATCCTTCCTCTAGTCTCTTAGAAGCTTCTATTCTCTCCTCCCTATCTAAGATCCCAAAGTTTCAGGTTCCAATTCTAGTTCTGCCATTTGGACCATTGAGCACTGCACCCAATTTCCAATTCATTACCAATAAAAATGTTAATGATAGTATCTACCTAATAGAGGGTTGTGACTCATCTAGCATCCATTGGATGCCCGTTACATGAAAGTGATGCAGGATGAGGAGGCAGGTAGACAATCAAAAGTGTGAAGAAAGGGCTAGGTTTGTGCTTAGGCAACAATTGTTTAGGCACTTGTCTAACTGAGGCTATTTCTTTTTCTTTTTTTTGCGGAGAGGTACTGGGGATCGAATTCATGATGGCGTGCTTGTTCGGCAGGTGCTTGTGCCACTGAGCTATATCCCTGGCCCACTGAGGCTATTTTGATGTGGCCTGGGAAATTCTGGCCAGCAACTCACGCACTTGGTCAAATCTTTGTTCTGCTTGGTGATCTGAAAAGGCAAAGGTATCTGATGGAGGAGAGTATAAAGCTGTCATGAGGCCTCACCTTTGGAACGGAACTCTAGGGAAGAGCAACCCCTGAATTGTAGTAGTAAACATAGATACAGGAAGCCAACCTAGGAGCCATGGTGCGGTAGAGTGGCCTTGAGAGGCTCACTTTCCACCCATCAACAGAGGCAGGAGAAGTTTACCTTACCCCAATGGTGTCTGCTCAAATTCATGAGGATTAAGCTGTTCACTTCTTTGCTGGGTGTCTCCTCCCCTGCCAAATCCTCTACCTTGTCCCTTTATTTGTTTTTCTGTGGAGTGCCACTGTTCCTTCTTATACATATTCCTTTAAATATTGTGCACAAGCATCAGAACTCCCATAAGTATCCTTCCACACATTAGCCATCCTCTGGCACAGTTCTCTCATTCTCCTCAAGGTGCCTAATAAGTTTTGATGGACTAGTAAATGAATGGATTGTGAGGTGATAACCATTGCCCTTCTGATCTCAGTCATCCTTATTTGGACATGCCCTATGTTCCAATGTCAATAAAATGTGGTTTCCTGAGTGGGACACAAAGTTCCACATGAGTCTGAGCCATCTGGATGACAAGATTTGTCACCTCTTGTTTGTAGGACAACCTGCTTCTGTTCACTTGGCTAAAGATTGTGTTAGGTTTTTTGGCAGACATGTCTATTCCACGATCCTGAGTGTTACAGTTTGTGTCTAGGTGTACCCCCAAAGCCTCATGCAGTCATGAGGATTTTTTTGGAGATGGGTGAATCTGGAGTGTGTGATTGATTTTGTTTGTTTGTTTTGTCTTTTTCATTTTTATCGGTACCAGGGATCAAACTCACGACCGCCTGCTTGCAAGGCAGGTGCTTATGCAGGTGCTAAATCCTCAGCCTGATTTTTAGTGCTTGGATTAAGGTGCTGGAATTAAGGGTGTGTGATCAGTGGATCAGTCTACTGATTGAATAAGATAAAAGGGGAAGAAAGAGGCTCGTCTGCCTGCTCCATTGCTTTTTTTTTTTTGTCTTCTCTTTTAACCATTACCCTCTTTCTTCTCTCATTCCTCCTCCTCTCTCCTGCCTTTTCCCACCTTCTCTGACTATAGGCAATGGAGGAGACACTCTTGAACAAACATAGGAGAAGTAGGAATTAGACATACAAATCAACTTCTCTTATTACATTTTAACACTTTAGACATTGATTTTCATAGAGGCCATGTGATGTAAGTTGGAAGCCAAAGCCTATGTTAATGATATTCTACATTTAGCATTATAATTAAAACTTTTTTGAGATAGAGTCTCACTATATTGTCTAGTTTGGTCTCAAACTTCTGGGCTCAAATGATCCTCTTGCCTCAGCCTTCCAAGAATCTGGGACTATTGGCATGTATCTCTGTGCCTCGTTTGTAGTTAATAAATCTTGGTATCTGGTCATATTACGCTCCAAATTTTCTTTTTCCTTTCATAATTGCCTTAGGCAAGTGTTGGTAAACTATGGCCTACAAGGCAGATGTGGCACACAACTTATCTTTCTGTAAGCAAAGTTTTATTGGAACAGAGCCGTGCCCATTTGTCTATATATTATCCATAGTTGCTTTCATGTAACAATGGCAGAACTGTGTGGTTGCCAAGGATTGCATGACTTATATATCTAAGATATTTACCATCTGGCCCTTTAGATA
The DNA here is from genome assembly GCF_034190915.1 of Cavia porcellus. Lineage (NCBI taxonomy): Eukaryota > Metazoa > Chordata > Mammalia > Rodentia > Caviidae > Cavia > Cavia porcellus. The sequence goes on from NW_026947489.1 coordinate 80,819,521, forward strand.
GAGAATTTCCCTGTCTCTAGTCTTGGCTAATCTAGATCCCTTGTATATTGATACTTGAAAAATATTGCTGGGATTTTGAAATTGCATCAAATCTTTAGAACAGTTTCAGTTTATAATATTATGTCTTCCAATGCATGAATTCAGTGGTTCTCTCAAAAAATATTTGTCTTTAGTTTGCATCATCAATGTTTGATGGTTTTAGTTTAGTTCTTCTGTATTCTTTAATAGATCTATGCTTCAGTACTCAAAATTTTTGATAGGATCATAAATGATATTTTTAAATTGTTTTGAAATACTTTCAAACAAAGAAATGTTGCAAAATTAATACCTATAATTGTGTACCCTTCACTCAGATTCCCTAAATGTTACCATTTATCACATTTATTTACTCATATTCTCTCACATATATTATTAGTAATATTTTTAAAATCATATTTTTAATGTTGCTAAGAATAAATAAAGCTGAGGTACTGGTCTTGTAACTAGTGATTTTGTTAAATTTGCTTGTTAATTTTAGTATTGATTGTTCAGCTTGCCTAGATAATTGTTGTCTGCAAAATATGTACCGACTCCACACAACGAATGTAAATATTGTGTATGGAAAACATGTACAAAAAAGAAAGAAAAAAAGTAAGTAAGAAAGAAAAAGAATCAAGAGAAGGATGGAGGGGTGAGGTAGGGAAAGGAAGGGGGATAAAAAAAGAATTAAAATATATTATGTACATGTATGAATTTATACACTACAAATATGTACTACTAAAAATAAAAATATAAAAAACATTATAAACTTGTTTGAAGGGAAACCTGAAAAAAATAATAGCTTTATGACTTACTGTACTGGATATAACTGCTGATAAATGTTGAGTAGAAATGATAAAAGTAAACATTTTTATTTTGTTCTCACACTCACAGGTAAGGGCTCAATATTTACTGTTAAGCTAGATGTTAGTTATGAGTATTTCATTGATGTTGTAATAAAAGCTATCAAAATATCCCCAAACCCAAATATCCTTCAAATAAATTTATACATCAATGAAAACAAATGGATTACTGTGGTATTCAGCAATGTGGTACATCTCATAAATGTAACAATGACCTAAGAAAGCCAGAAATGAGAGAGTAGTATGAAGTTGAGGAACAGGCAAAAATTAATTAGGATAGTGGTTTCTAAGGCAGGAGGTTGGCTAGGAAGGACATGAAGAAACCTTTGAGAAGCTAGAAATGTGTTCTCTTGATCTGAGTGGTGGTGCAGGAATGTATGTGTGTGTGTGTGTGTGTTTTCCTGGGAAATGAACCTAAGAGCGTGTGAATGTTAGGCAAATAAATGCTTAACCACCGACTTATTAACCCCCTACACTTCACTGAGCAGTACACATACATCTAATGCATTTTAATAAAAATCTTCTAAGTTGTACTTTACAATAAAAAGTCTTACATGTTTTACGTCAGATTTCAGTGTTGTCCCAGAAGCAGCTGCTAGCACCCACAGGTTCACCCTTTCTCAGTCTATCTATGGAGCTCCCATGAAAGGTTTGGGCCAGTGTCCTTTCTGTGGACACTACACAACACCTGCGTAGTGTTTCTCAAACTCTTTTCCTTTTGCCCAGACCCTCTACAGTGACTATTTAGTCCAGTTTTATATAGCTGTACCAGCCAAGGAGACTTGTTGACTTTAGTTTTCAGTAGTTTCCATGAGTAAAATTGTAGGCTTTTGGATGATGCTTTTGTAAACTTGCTCTAGAGCTTCTGATACCTGACAGAGGCACCAGACTATGCAGCACAAGTGTCAATGGTCCATGCTAATCCTCTTTTAGAAAAGAAAAGCAACTGTTCTGTAAAGGACTTGTTCTTGGTGAATTTGTGTTGGTCCCAAGAAATCAAGACACTCACAGATCATGTAGTCAATGATCCATCTGGAAAGTTTCCAGGACAGGGCACCTCTTCTGATGGGGAGAATTCCTACCTGCTCTAATGACATCACAGAAAGCTCCATCTTCTTTATCAGATTTTATTTTGGTAAATTCTCTACCCTCTGGATTTTCTGTTGTTAAGTTTGGCGCTTGTTATTTGCAATTGAAAGCATCTGAATTCATACAGAAAAGAAATGAAAAAAAAAGAATTCAAATGTGTTATATACATGTACCAACTGCCCATGATTAATGAATTATTATGTACTTCAAATGTGTACTAATAAAAATAAAAATAAAAATAAAAGTGAAATTACCTCTTGGCAAGTGCTTTAGGTCCACTGACATGTGACTCTTAACCAAATGAAGTAGAGACTACTCTGTCAACTTTTCGATGAGGAAACTGAGATTCTAAGAAAACAAATTCCCTGCCCTATCTCAGGGGAGACAGGACTGGAATTCAGATCATAATTTTGCTTCAATGTTCATTAGGTTCCCAAAACTCATTGTCTCCTTAACTACCATGTCTATGCTTTCTGGTTTACATATGTTTTCTGTGATGGTGATTGGCATGAAATCAATTGTTGAATAGTTCTGCATTCTTCCCCAAATATCTGTCCTATAATGCTGTCCAGCAACTCCTGAGTGCTTGTCTATGCAGTCTTAATGACCCTCTAGGTGCCCAGAGTATATCGGAAAAAGAAATTTTTTAATAAATAGTTTGGGAAATGCTCACCCACTTTAAAGCACTTTAAAGGCTGTGCTAAATCTTTGTTTGTTTTAAAGAGAATAAAACACAACAGAACAAATCAAATCAAAACAGAACAATGCAAACCACACAAGACTTCATCACAAGACAACAGGAAATCAACAATGGCTACTATAATGTCTCTTGGTCTCCTCAAAATAGCTGTCCACGCTCTCATACATCACGAAATCAAATAATAGAAAACAGACTAAAACCAATCAAAACAAAAGAATGAAAGCATTATAGGACTTCAAAACCAGATAACAGGAAATGAACAATGGTTACTACTGATAGAATTTTTGGTGCCAGATAAGAAGTATGAAATAAAAGTGGCTTTTATTTTAAGAATGCGGAGAGAGACTCCCTGACCTCCGGGGTCTGGCTTTCTCTCTGCTGGACAGGTGGTGTGGAGGCATACATGTAGCTTAGGTTTGGGGTGGAGCCTAAGGGGCATTACTGATGCACAGGTAGCCCACTGGAATTCATTTCTCGCCACAGGTAAATTGCTTAGGGGCGGGGAAGGTGACCTCAAGATAGATAGAGCCTCTTGGTTCCGCCTCCCAGCCTCCCACTGCTGTAGCTCCCCATCCAGGGCACAAAATTCTTTCAACTACAATATCTCATTTTCTTCGAAATAGCTGTTCATATCATCATACATAATAAAATCAAACAAAACAAAATAGAATAAAACCAATTAAACAAAAGAATGAAAGCATTATAAGACTTCAAAACAAGACAATAGGAAACCCTCCATGAGTACCATAATATATCTCATTATGTTCAACATAGCTGCCCATATCATCAGACAGTAATATCTAACAAAACAAGGCAGAACAGAACCAAATCTAACAAAATTCTGAAAACATTACCAGAGTTCAAGACAAGACAATAAAAAATTAACATCGGTTACTGGTTGAGTTGAAACTTTGTACTCAATCTAGAGCAGTGTAGAATATTAAAAAGGAAGCAAGAGCTGGGGATTTAGCTCAGTGGCATAAGCACCTGCATTGCAAGCAGGCGGTCATGAGTTCGATCCCCGGTACGGATAAAAATGAAAATGACAAAAAAAAAAAAAAAAAAAAAAAAAAGGAGGCAACTAGATAAGAAAGAGTTTAATGCAGACATGGAGGGAGTCACCACAAACAAAGCTGTGGTGGCTGTCTGTAGACAAAGGGTGGGTTTTTCCTTATATAGGCTCAGATAAGGGGGAGGGCTTTGGGGTATGATATAAGCTAATTTATCTTGTGAGAGTGCAGGGGATTGGGTAAATCTTTACACACATGAGCTTTGGCCAAGTCTTTTGGAAGGAAGAAGCCATAGGGGCTTCTGGGAAGAAGGAGCTAAGCGCCATGATGACTCAGCATTGCACTGCTGCCATGATGACTGGGCAAATTCCGGGCATAATATCTATTGTGTTTTTGGATCCCACTAACTCCTTTTGATTTTTATGCTAATGTTCACCTGTATGAGTTCAAACTGTTTCATCCATGAACATGACCTCCAGTTGCAACCATTTACCTACTAGAGCCCTGAGATTATCCTACTTTATAGCTGGGTATCTTTCCATTGTATGAAAATACTGTATCTTTCTTATCCATTTTGTGGTTGATGAGCAAGTTACTCTTGCTTTTTTCTGGTCTCCTGCTGCATGGAACAGTTTTCTCCCCTTTGATTTTCAGTCTATGAATTTCCTTTTGAGCTAAATGTGTTTCTTGTATAAAGTATATGATGGATCTTATTTCTTGATCTATTCAGCCTGTGTTTCTTTTTATTGATGAATTGAGGCCATCTACATTAATGGTTACAACCAGCATACTTTGGTTGGTCTCTGTCATTCTATCCTCTTGCTGTTGGCCCTCCACTTTTCCCCTTCATTCAACTGTCTATCCTGTTTGGTGATCCTCCTTTGCTGCTGTTTCTGGAACTGTGGTTATCTTTCTCTCTCTCTAGAATATCCTTCAGCATTCTCTGTGGGGTTAGTTTGGTGGTCATGAATTCCTTCTGTTGTTTTTTATCCTGGAAATATTTTATTTTTCCATCGATTTTAAAAGATAGTTTTGCAGGGCATATCAATCTGGGTTGGAAGTTGTTTTCTTTCAGGATTTGAAACACTTTACTCCAAACTCTTCTCAATTTGATGATTTGTGTTGACAAGTCTGCTGTGATTCTGATTGGTTTGCTTTTATAGGTGATCTACTTCTTTTCTCTTAACAGCTTTTAATATTCTATTCTTGTGCTGAATTTCTGGGATCTTGATTATTGTATGTCTGGGTGTAGAATTTACTTTGGTTATGGCTAGTTGGAGTTCTATATGCCTCACTTATCTGTATACCAGATCCTTTTCCCATGTTTGAGAAGTTTTCTTTTATTACTTCTGTAAATAGCCTTTTTTATTTCATTCTTGTTGATCTCTGCTTCTTCACTGATACTTATCACTCTTAAATTATTTTTCTTTGCAATATCTTGGAGCCACTGAATTGTTATTTCCTGATTCCTTGTTATTTTTAAAAGATCTTTCCTCTCATGACTGCTAGCTGCAACCCTATCTGCAAGGTCTGAAAGTCTATCTTCAGTGTCTTTCAAGTGGTTTTGTCAGCTTTTGATTGACTTTTAATTTCCTGGATATCTTTTTGTATCTGTTTTATGCATTATAATTCCTTTCTATATTGTTCATTCAAGGTTTCCATCATTTCCCTATACTCATATTTTTAAAATCTATGTCTACTTTAGACATGCTTCATTGTTTTTATTTCTTCTTTTATCTGAGACATTATTTCTGATTTGATTACTTTTACAGTCCCATGATGTTGTTTCTTTATGTTAGTTGTTATCTTCTCAGAGATTTCAGGTGTGTGACTTCCATTTTCTTCCATGACTGTATCTCCCAGACTTGTTCTGTGTGGGCTGGAGGTCTGAGATTGCCTTTTGCTCTTTCATCTTAACATTCTCCTGGGCTCCTCCCAACAAGTTGGTTATGGGGTCCCAGGCACTCCCCATGTTGGCTGCCCCTCTGTGATGTAGGGGAATGGGACAGGCACCTGTGTTCCTCTGACCCCAGGTTTACCTCTCTGTAAACCTGGGGTCAGGTAGGTAAGCCTGGGGTCAGGGAGATAAACCTGGGGTCAGGAGGTAGCAGGGTGGGCTTCTCCAGATCTGTGCAGCTACACTGGGGCTTCCCCGATGGCCAGGGTGCGTGGCAGTGGGTTGCTTCCCTCAATCTGCTTGTCTACATTGGGACTTCTGTGATGGTGGCAGGCACACCAAGGGTGTTTGTCTGATTCTTTTGGGGGGTGATACCTGCCCAAAGGGAGCAAGGGTTTCCAATGTTGGCCTGCAGGTGGGGTGCACAGGGCTTACCTGGCCATGTTTTCCTGTTCCCACTGACTGTCGTCAGGAAGCAAGTCTTTTACTGTTGGCTGCTGGCAGCTGGCAGGTGGATCTGCTGGCTCTCTCAAGACTCTGATAAATCTTGTAGTCAATAATCTGCTTAATTTCATGTAACCCAGAATTCCTCAAACTCAGTGTACATAAAACCCTGTTTTGAAGAAAGAATTATTAAACCTTTGGTGAGGCACTTAATGTTCATTGAACCAGAATTTGGGAAATGTTGATGTAACAAATCAAACTCAGGATTGTATCATATACTCCATTATTTGATCCTTTATGGAATCTGTTTATCTAAGCTTTGTTGTAGCAAAGTCATCTACTCACAGGATACTGCAGAGTTGAAATAAGATGCAAGACTCTTAGTCTTTCAGCTGCTGTGTTTCCTTCTTGTGTCAGGCATTGCTTACACACTACATTGTCAGCGCATATACTTCTCACTATCACCCTGATGGGAGATTCTGTCTTTATACACAGGAGAAATGATGCTTCTGGGAGTGTCACAGGCTCTATGTGAAAAGGGCAGGACTTAATCCCAGACAACCTGGGCAGAGAGCTCTGCCCACTGCCTTACCCTGCTCTCAGCTCCATGTGCTCTGATGGCTTTTGACAGCTTAGTGTAAGTTCCAAGCTTTGGCCTCTTCTGCACTTCATTATTCTTGCTTCAACCTTGGCTTCTTTAGTCCAAAGAAGACAGTCTCTGAACTTCTATGCTGTTCTGGAGAAGTGGCTGGAAAATCCATGTTAACACTCTAGGGCACCTCCACACAGAGTGTGGGCACGAATTAAAGACTAACACGTTCTTCTTCAAGACATGCTCTTACCATCAGTGGATGGAGTGACAGAGGAGGAAATCCTGGCACAGTGAGCAGACTTGGCCTGCTGCCCGGGCACCATGCTTTGGCCAGCACAGGAAATGCTAGGGCTTAGGTTCATTTCTTTCTTGGTAGGACTCAGTTCTGAACTGGCTCTGGAGAACTATTACTCACCTAATAATCCTTCGTTGACTCCTTTTTTTCCTCCCTCTCATCCTTTTCTCACTGTTTCCATTTTTACCTTCTAATTTTTAAATAGATAAAATTTATGCATGGTAAAAAAGTCAAATAGTAGCAAAGAGTACTGGATAAAAATTATATCTCACTTGCAGCCAGACATGATGGTGTACACCTGTAAACCCAGTTACTCAGGGAAGGAGGACTCCAAATTGCAGATCAGCCTAGGCAACTTAGTGAGACTGACTCAAAAATAAAATTTAAAGAGGCCTGGGATGCAGCTCAGTGGTAGAGTGCTTGCTTAGCACACACAAAGCTCTGAGTTCAATCTCCAGACCAGAACACACACACACACACACACACACACACACACACACACAGTCACACTTGCAGCCTATATTTGCTCCCATCCCAATTTTCCTTTTTAGAGGCCATCACTGTACTATGTTCTGTATTTCTTCCTGAGATATTTGACGCATAAAACTATAGACTGTGTGAAAGTTATCAGTACCCCCCCCACCAACTTTTTGTAAATCCAATGACACTAAATATACCTTGATTTTTAAACTTAAAAATCTTCCCTAGAAGTTATTGCATCTCAGTACACAAATACAGATTTGTTCTTTGTAACAGCTGCAGAGGACTTCATAGATTTATTAAATGTAGTCTGTCTCATGTAATCTCTTCTGGCCATATCAGCGTTTAGCTTAGGGGCCTGGCTGCAGGCTATCTGCATAGGTATCTACCTAGCCATCTACGTACCCTGTTCCCAAAGTGGGGCGAGGCCACTTGGAACACGGACCTTATGAAGAAAAGCATGAGGTTTGATGGGAATGGTGGAAGCCAAGGGCTGGAAGGACAATATGTATATGGTATTTCTCTCTCATGGAATGGAACTCTGTACACAGCCTCTTTTCTCCCTCTGAGAGCTGGGCCTAGAAATCAACATCCCTGGAAATGGCCAATCTCACAGTTTACTCAGCAGATGGCTGATGCACTTGTACCTTTGTGGAAAAATGGGAAGAGGTTTCTCATTCCCTCCACATGGCCAAACTTCATGAAGCCTGCCTCTTTTTTCTGCTTTGAATGCCTCTTTCCCTTTTGTGCTCACTGCATCTTCCTTTGGCTTTCTCTATTTTCCTTGTCTGTCTAGAACAATTCTTTCCCCTTAATCCCTGCCTTTGAAAGTTCACAGCCACCGTTGCATCCTGCAGTAGCAGTTCTCAAAGCTTACCCTATAGATTATCTGTTAGAATCACTGTAGGGCTTGTTGGCAATGAGCTTCCCTTAATTCCACCCTGGAGTTGAAAAAAATTAGGGGAGAAAGAAGCAGGCACCAGTGTTGCTAGCAAACCCCAAGAAGATTTGTGTACTACAGCTGGAGGACCAGATGTAGGGTGTCTTTGATACTAGCAGACAGATTCAAGTATTTGCAAGCAAATTGATGAGGTCAAGTGGTACTAAGTGTAGTGGTCGAGGGATAGGGAAGCCATCAGAATGGGATGCTCTATCCACAAAAGGGCCATGGAGCAGTTGCACTCAGTGGTACAACCTCATGGATGAAGGAGGAAGTTGTTTCATTCTGCTTTGCACAGGGTAGACTGTACTTTAAAAGGCCAGCATAAGCTTCTTTTTTAAAAAGGGAAGCGGAAGTTATAAGAAGTGATATACACAGATCTAATTGTGCATCTTGTGGATTTTTTTCATAATTACACCCCTGTGGAACCACCGCCCCTATCAAGATGTAGGGTTTAGGCCTCAGGGGCCCTCGTCCTTGGCCTCGAGGCAGTTGTTATTTTGACTTCTATCACCATTGAATACTTTCATCTGATTTTCAACTTCATGCAAATAGATTCATGTAAGTGTGCTTTTTGGCCTCTTCTGTTCATCATGATGTCTGTTAGATTCATCCCCAGTTTTGCATGAAATACAGAGTCCGTCTTTTCATTGTTGTACATGAGGGAGTTAGAAACAGTTTCTGCAAAGGACAAGATAATAAATGTGTTTACCTCTGTTTTTTGAACATAGCAATAGACTAACACACGAATGAAAAATAGATTCCAGGTTGGCCCTGAATTACGGTTCTATGATCTTTGCTGGGTAAGAGTTATATGAATAGATGTATTCAGTTAACTGTTCTCCTATTGAAAGCATTTGGGTTAATTTCACACTTGAATTCAGTGATTCGGGCTCTGACGTGTTTTGGTGAATATCTGCACTCATTCTGTGGAGCAGAAGAAAGTGCTCCGGTTAGGTCACAAGGGGGACATTAATAGGTAATGCCATGGTTCTATCACGGTTGTACCAATTTGCACTCCACCATAAAGCCACTTACATCCTCTATAGTTCTTGGTGTCAATTGTTTTAGTAGTAGTAGTAGTAGTAGTAGTAAATTGTTTAGTTCCAAATAGTTTCAGTTACTTGTCTAAGTATGTGGTGGTCTCATTTTCCTGACAACTAGTAATGTCTAGTACTTTCAATGTCTGTTGGACATTGTCTTGTTGGACGTTCTCTTCTCTAAAGCAAAAAATTTCTACTACTTCAAAAGACTGATTTTTTCTTGTTGGCTCAGAGGAATTAAATACATATATTTTGGACACAAATCCTTTGTTAGATATAAGTATGCAAACATTTAAACTTTCTTAACAATGCCTTTTGATGAAGTTTTTAATTTTAATAAAGTTCAACTTATCAATCTTTTCTTTTATGGTTAGTGCTTTTTATGTTCTAAGAAATCTTGGCCTGCCCCAGGTATATGAAGATATTTCTTTGTTTCCTTTTTTTTTTTGGTACCAGAAATTGAACACATGACCTTACACTAGCCAGGCTGGCACTGTGCTACTGACCTATAACCTTGGCTTCCTTGTTTCATCCATAAAGTTCTCTTGTTTTATCTTTTATATATAGGTTTGTGATCCGTCTTGAATTAATTTTTGTGTTTGGTGTGAGGTAGGGTTCAAATTTTATACAGAAACCCAATTACTGCAGTACTATTGAATGAAAAGACTATCCTTTCCCCCTGAACTTTTGTATCAAGAGTCTTCCATTTAATGTGAAGCCCTAGTGTTTTTGTTTGGTTTTGGTGCTGGGATTGAACCCAGGGCTTTGCACATGCTAAATACATGCCCTACTGTCGGTGTCGCTCCTGGCTGGCAGGAAGAACACACGACAAATTCTGACGGTGAGCAACCTTGTCTTTATTTGTCTCCGCGTGGGCCGCGCGAGGCCTCTGCTCTGCCACCAGTCCTTTCTCACCGGTGGACTTCCTCTATCTCTCTTGCAGGGAGGGTCACATATCTATAAATATGGACTCATCATCCAATAGGGCAACAGCAAGCAATGCAAGCTGATTGGTCATCGTCATTGGTTGCTAGGTAGACCAATCTATTGCGCGGCTGTTTAAGTCGCCAGGGCAATCAGGGGGCAAGAAGCAGGCGCTATCTTGGCTCACTCGATGGGAGGGGTAATTTAGCTCAGGCTTTGCCTTTTCCTACAGGCCGCATGACCGCCGCGCATGGTGAACTAGCGCTGGCTCCCAACATCTCCCCCTATTTTATTTATTTTGAATGAATGTACGCATCGCAGCCCGCCCTGGATTGAGTGTAGAGGCTTATGCCCTGTGTTGAGGCCCACCGTAGGCCCTTGGCTTGGACCCTGGTCGGCCGTCCCTGGGTCCGCCAAGGCCTTGAGACCCTCGTCCTTTTTCCAGGGCCAGGAGTGAACTGGACGGAACCTGGATGCACATAGGCATGCACTCATGCCCCTCTGTGCGATCCCCTCGGAGAGACATCTAGATCTGGGCAGATTCTAGTAATCCAGCGGCTTTCGTGCAGTATGGGGTAGGGCCTGACTTAGGTCGAGTCGTGCTGGGGAGGCACGCTCTTACCCGTCATTGACTCACCCACCCTGCTGTGTGGTGTCAATAGGGAAGGAGTGCGGAAGACCCGCCACATCTAGACCCAGTCATAGGCCAGTCGAGCGAGCCATGCGTAAGCCTGGGGGTCATTGTGCCCATCACGGGCTGCTGCCAGGGCCGCATGGGCAACCAGGTGTACTTGACGCCGGGCCGCCGCAAGGCGCCCATTAATAAATGATGTAACCCATCGGAGCAAGAATGGCCCTACAAGCAAAAGCAGAAGCAAGGAGCACAGGGGACCTAACAATGGTAAAACATAGGGGAGCAAGCCATTCCAGGCTCCCCAAAAGGGATTACCTGTAACTCTTTTCTTCTTTTTTCCAGGTCTTCCTGTAACTTTTTTAATCGGTCTCGAACGATTTCGGACTTGTTGGCATAAAAGCAGCATCTTTTCTGTAAGGCAATATAGATACCTCCCCTCTCTACAGTGAGTAGATCTAGGCCCCTTCTATTCTGCAGAACAACCTCTGCAAGGGAATCAATTTGATCTTGTATCTCCTGAAGGGTTCTCTCAACTATAGACATGTCTTTTATCAATTGCTTAGATAACTGAGTATATTTGGTTAATGAAACTCCTAGGCCCGCAGTCCCGGCGGCCAGGGCTCCAGTTATCCCCAGACCAGCCAAGAGAGGTAAAATCAGTACATCTCTCTTATGTCTTTTTATAAAGGTGTCCACAGCTGGGATGGGCATGGGTTGGTCCCCAGGGACAATACCAATGTCAGGCAACAAGTAAGCTAGGCCACATAGGCCGGTCCAATTACTGGGCAGGTAAGTATAAGCATGACCATTGCCGCAAGCAAATACTTTGCCAAAGGGGGCACATAGCGGCGAGCTACTACTTACATTGATTATGGACTCACACGAGGCGACTGCCAGCGCTCCAACAACAATATCATAACTATTATTTTGTGGGTACTTTTGGAAACAGGATGCATTAAACTGTCCCATAAATTGGACCCGAAATGGAGGCCCATGTGAGCAATTATAGGGTGTGCTATAATTGTAAGGTTTACTTTTATAGTCTCTAAACGGCATGGCCAGCGGCCATGATTCTCCCATCATCATACACAGCCAACAATCGGAGGCCAGCCCTGGGTCAGTAAGATTGAGTGCTTTGTGGGTGGCCTCTAATATGGATTTAGTAGCGGGATCAAGGTTAACGCCTCGGGATTTAGGGCGTAGGAGTGGATGGTAATTGACTTTAGGGAACGGATTTAATTGTTCCCATCGCTCGATGACCTGTTCCTGCCGGTACTGGTCTTGGACCCCTCCACCGTCAGAGATGTGAACGGGGGCGGTCATAGACCAACAGACCGTTTCTCCAACCTCTCCATTACAACCTGACTGCATGAATGGGGAACCGCCTACAGCAGCGGGAATATGGTTAGGGGCAACAGGGCTTTTAGTTGTAGTTAGCGTTGCCATCCAATAGGTTGTACTGTTGAGTTTGCATTGTTTTGTATCTGTATAGCATGTAACATGCATGGATTCCTCAAACTTAGTGCAGGGACATGTGGCGAGATTACCAGGCCCTGAGGGACTCACCTTAGGCTTAAGTATGCACTGATAGAATGGTTGACTGAATCCTCCTGCAGTGGAGCTGTACACAACTGAGTAAGCTGTTTTATCCCCACAATCGGTCCCTGGTCCTTTTTTGGCGATAGGTGGTATACTGCTTACCGTGCCACCTCCGCAATCGCACGGACTACCAAGAAGGCTTGTGCGAAGATCTGTTCCAGAAGCGGGGCCCCCCAGCCCCGCATGTACCATACTTATCCTGAGGAGGGCTAGGACAACGCCCCCAACGAAAAAAGCAGCCTTTTTCAGGTTCATCTGGCTATCAGGCCTGCTGCTGGTCTCCGGCAGGACAGGATTAGCCTTCAGTCGAAGGGCTTGTTGCACGCGTCAGTCTTTCTGGGACCCACAATGGTTCTCGTCCCGGTTCCTGCGGGAAAACACAAACCGCACCTCGGTTCCAGCTGACTACCGGATCCGGGCCCATCCATTGTCCCGTCAGGACATCTTTCCATTTTACCCATCCCTTATTGCTAGGAGATGGATTACAATGCTCCATAGCCGGGGGGTGGTTGTTATTGTTCAGGTTTAAAAAATTGTATGTGAATAGTGCCATGGATAGCCGTGCCTTTGGGGGCAGGCCCTGGCCTACTCCCCCTTTTTGTTTACATAAGATTTCTTTGAGGCTTTTGTGAGCTCTTTTAATAATTCCTTGGCCTTGAGGATTATATGGGATACCATGTTTTAAGTGTACTTTCATAGTCTTACAGAACTCATTGAAGGCTTTTTCTGTATAGGCTGGTCTGTTGTCTGTCTTTAATATTTTGGGCTTGCCCCACGCGGCCCAAGCCGCTAAGCAATGATTGATCACATTAGATACCTTTTTACCTGTCTCTGCAGTTGCGAATATAATATGAGAACAGGTGTCCGTGGAGACATGGACATACTTAAGAGATCCAAATTCTGTTATGTGTGTGACATCCATTTGCCAAATATCGCCAGGGATCAACCCTCTGGGGTTAACCCCCATTGATATGGCAGGCGTGTGTGTGGCGCATGAGCCGCACAGTCGCACGATGTCCCGCGCGTCAGCCCTGGAGATGCGGTACTGGTTGGCTAGCGTCCTGGCATTGACATGGAATTTGTCATGGAACTGACGGGCTTGCTCTATTGGAGATAACATATTGAAAATCCATAACGGGCGAGTGGCCGCGTCAGCAGCCGCATTGCCCTGTACCATGGGCCCTGGTAGGTGTGTATGTGCTCTTATGTGAGTGATGTATATTTTGTTGGGTCTATTTATGAGCAATGTCTGGATAGACAAGAACAAGTTAGTTACTTTAGAAGTTGGTTTAATTGGGCCTGCAGTCTCAAGGACCTGCATGGCATTGACAACATATTTTGAATCAGAAACAATATTAAGGGCCCCTGGGAACTTCTCAAGGACGGTTTGTATAATTAGTAACTCCACCACCTGTGGTTGATCTGGCTCAAACTGTATGCTAACTGGAGGCATGCCTGAGACCACATAGGCCCCTATCCCGGTTTTTGACCCATCAGTATAGACTGTTGTTGCAAGAGTAAGGGGTGCAGGGGCGGTGATTTTTGGAAATATCACCGGATGTTGAGTAATAAACTGTAGTATAGGGTCCTTAGGAAACTGATTGTCTATCTCCCCAAGAAATACACATCTCAGGATGGCCCAAGTATCTATGCAAGCAGTCAGAATTTTTATTTGAGAAGCGGTATAAGGCACCCGAATAGCGTGAGGCGTGGAGCCAAAATGCTGGATGGCTCTACTATGTGCCTCCAGAGCCAGAGAAGCAACTGCTTCCGGGTAATGTTCAATAATCTTGGCAGGTGAAACCTTAGGGTGCACCCACAGAAGTGGTCCTTTCTGCCAAATCACTGCCGTGGGCTGGGAACTGGTCTGCAACAAGCAGACCTCAAAAGGCTGTTCTGGGTCAATTCTCTGTAATGTAGCTTTGCTTAGGGCCTCTTTTATCTTTTTTAGAGCAACTCTGGCCTCTGGGGTGAACTCTCTAGGGGAGGCAATATCCGGATCCCCTCTTAGGAGATCAAACAGGGGCTTTAAGTCCAAATTAGGGACGTGCAAGTAAGGTCTGATCCAATTTATATCTCCCAGTAACTTTTGCATGTCATTTAGGGTTGTAAGATTATCTGTTCTGATGGTTACCTTTTGTGGAGAAATCGATGTAGGGGAGACTTTGGTACCCAAGTAAGTCACTATGTCTCCTCCTTGAATCTTGTCAGGGGCAATATGTAGATTAGCTTTTCTCAGGGCCTTGACCAGTTGGCCGAGCATATTATTTAGCATGTCTGGGTCCCTGCCGCTGAGCAAAAGGTCGTCCATGTAATGCACACATCTTATCTTGGGAAAGGATTTCCGTAGGGGGGCCAGTAGGGAATCAAGGTAAATCTGACACATAGTGGGACTGTTGGCCATACCTTGGGGCAGCGTTATCCACTCGTATCTGAGATCAGGGCTTTCTTGGTTAATGGTGGGTAAGGTAAAGGCGAACCTATGGGTGTCCTCTGGATGCAGGGGGATTGAGAAGAAACAGTCTCTAAGATCTATAACATAAATCGGCCAAGACTGAGGGATGGCTGAGAGAGCTGGCAGCCCCCTCTGGACCGCCCCCAGGGGCTGCATCTGCACGTTGACCGCCCTTAAATCATGGAGCAGCCTCCACTTGCCAGACTTTTTCTTGATTATAAAAATGGGGGTGTTCCATGGGGAGGTCGACGGCTTAATGTGTCCTAATCTAAGTTGTGTACCGACTATTTCTGACAAGGCTAATAGCTTCTCCTTAGGCAGGGGCCACTGAGGTACCCAAACTGGATTTAGGGACTTCCAAGTGATCTTAATTGGAGTAGGTAGGAGAACTTCCTCAGCGGCCCCTAGGAAAAAGCCAGCCCGTGTCTGCCTTCCCTTTTCTCTATAGGTACGGGAGATGTCCGGCCCTGCAGGGCAGAGCCCAAGCCCTTGCCGGGGACATATCCCTGATTCTTAAGTATACCCTTAGCTTGAGGAGAGCAGGTGGATGTAAGAGTGACATCCATCTGAGTGAGGATGTCTCTTCCCCACAAAGATACCGGCAGCTGTATAACAAAAGGTTGAAAATGTCCTTGGTGACCCTCCTCATCACACCAAGGCAGGGTCACGGCACTAACCTGGGGGGCAGCCACCATCCCCAACCCTTGGAGTGTGTTGTCAGCTGTATTGGTGGGCCAGCTAGAAGGCCAGTCCCTCTTGGAGACAATGGAGCGGTCTGCCCCTGTATCCAAGAGTCCTGTTATATTTCTACCATTAACCCTGAGCGAGAGCATGGGTCTTTTATCAAGAGTCATATGAAGTCCTTCAAAAATTTCTCCAGAGGAGCCAAAACCCTGATCCCCTCTAACCCGTTGTCTAGACTGGAATCTCTCATGGAGACTGGGGAGCAATAAAAGTTGTGCTATCTTATCCCCCTCATTAATCACCATGGTCCCTACATGAGTTTGGACCATAATCTTAATGTTTCCTGTGTAGTCTGAGTCTATAACCCCAGGGAGCACGGTAAGGCCCCGGAGGGCTGTGGAGGACCGTCCAATCACTAAACCAACTGATTTTTCAGGTAGCGGTCCCTTGAAGGTGGTCTCGACCACCTGAACGCCCATATCGGGCGTTAATAGGAGTCTGGAGGCGACACAGAGGTCCACGCCTGCTGACCCAGGGGTAGCCCTTGTGGAGGGCTGCCACTTTGTGTTGTCCTGTCTAGGGGGCGGGGGCCCGTCCGTAGGGAGGGCCCCCTCTGGCCGTTTTTTGGCTCCTGAATTTCCCTGCCACTAATGCGGTTTCCCTGGGCATCAAAAACTGATCTGCAATCTTTCGCTTTGTGTGTTCCCTTCTTACATCGTTCGCACACGCCTATTGGCCCTTCCCGTGTATTAACACCGTGCGGACAGTCTCTCCTAATATGCCCTGGTTCCCCGCAGCCAAAACATCCTTTGGGCTTACGATCTCGCTTAGGTCCAGAAGCACCCTTAGTTTGTGCCGTCGCGGCTACAAAGGCCACTGCAAGCTTTGCTGCAGTTATCTGCCCTCCAATCTCCCTACAAATCCTAATCCAAGCATTGAGATCCTTGTTTTTATGCGGGGCAAGAGCCGCTTTGCACTCCGTTGTGCATTGTTCAAAAATGAGTTGTTTGATCAGGGGCTTCGCCACTTCTTGGTCTGAAAAAACTTTATCGGCCGCGTCCTGCATCCTAGCCACGAAATCAACAAATGGCTCTGTGGCACCCTGTACTATCTTTGAAAGGCATAGTGAGGCCGCCCCCACACCGTTCACCTGTTTCCATGCGCGGAGCCCAATATTAGAGATCTGGTCATACACCTCATTGGGGAACTGAATTTGGTCATCCCTATATTGACCTGAGCCCTGGAGCATGTCTTCATTCCACCTTGCATGCCCCCTGTTAACATTCTTTTCTGCTTGCTCGATGGCAAACTCGGCATACCAGGCTCGCCAATCAAGATAACTACCCGAAGGAAGGCATGCCTTGGCCAGCTGCATCCAATCACCCGGTGTAAGAGGCTGAGAGGCAAGATTCTCTAGCATAGCTATGGTATAAGGAGCTGTGGGCCCGAAGGTCGTGACAGCGCTTTTTAATTCTCTAATCTGTTTTATTTCAAACGGTTTCCAAACATTGCGCCCTTGGCCTGGGGCCATTTGCACAGGATATACTCCATAAGGACCGTAATCTATTCCTTGCATCGGTGGATCCCCTCCGAACCATCGTTCACCCCTCCATAGCCGCCCATGAAAATACCGTCCACCCCGCGGCGCGACGTCATAGGATGGCGGTCGCGACAGAGTGGAATGGGGCGTCACTTCCTGTGCCGGCTGAGAGAAGGGGGGGGTCCCCTGTAGCGGCCTCTCGGCGGGGAACCGCTTCTGGAAATGAACTCCAGGGCGGAGCGGATGGCTCTCTATCTCCTCCCCGCCAGGGGGCGCTCGGGGGTCCTTTCTCCTCTCTTTGCTTTTCTCGGGTGGCGCACGCACACAATTCGCGGCGCAACTCGGCATAGGGGTTTCGGGCCTCTCGGCTTCCTGCCCCACCCTCTAGTTCCTCCTCGCTATCTGAGTCGGAGGACTCCAGAGCTTGGGTGTTCTCTATCTTTCCCTGGATCTTCTCCCCCTGGATAGACCCCTCCCGAGAGCATTCCGATTTTGCCTGCTCAAAAGCCTTGCGTGCATCCATGATTTCCGCGTCTCTAACTGCCGACGGGAACCCCTTCCCCTCCCCTTCAAGGCACGCATGTATCATTTCCCACAGGGGGCGAATAGCCGGCGAAATATCGCCTCCCAATTCCGCCGAGGCGAGGTCCCCGCCTAACTTCTCCCATGACGGCAGGTTTAAATGCCCTGTGGGTAAAAACCAGGGAGCCACCCTATCTACCTCCGCTATGAATAGTTCCAGTGTTTTTTGACCTACCCTGAGGTCTCTAGATTTTAAAAGCTTTTTAAGGGCCTTTACCAAGGGCCGTGCCTCTGTGCTCGGTAAATTACCCATCCTTAACCTCCGAGGGCTGTTACTCACCGCGTGTGACTTAGAGAACCCGTCACCTACGCGTGAGCCTGACGGGAGTCTAAAAGCCCTGTAGGTGCGCGCCACCCAGAGCCCAGGCTTATCCCCTACTCACCTGTCCGACAGCACCACGCTGGAGCGTTGCACACCACCGAGGGGAGTGATCAGTTCCCCATACGGGCCACCAGATGTCGGTGTCGCTCCCGGCCAGCAGGAAGAACACACGACAAATTCTGACGGTGAGCAACCTTGTCTTTATTTGTCTCCGCGTGGGCCGCGCGAGGCCTCTGCTCTGCCACCAGTCCTTTCTCACCGGTGGACTTCCTCTATCTCTCTTGCAGGGAGGGTCACATATCTATAAATATGGACTCATCATCCAATAGGGCAACAGCAAGCAATGCAAGCTGATTGGTCATCGTCATTGGTTGCTAGGTAGACCAATCTATTGCGCGGGCTGTTTAAGTCGCCAGGGCAATCAGGGGGCAAGAAGCAGGCGCTATCTTGGCTCACTCGATGGGAGGGGTAATTTAGCTCAGGCTTTGCCTTTTCCTACAGGCCGCATGACCGCCGCGCATGGTGAACTAGCGCTGGCTCCCAACACCCTACCACTGAGCAACACCCCAAGCCCAGGAGCTCTAGTTTATAGAAGGAATCTGAACACACAACATGTGGTCAAAGCTAGGGAGGTTCTCTGAATTGTTAAACCTGGGAGAAAGAGATAGAGTGGGGCATACACATCCCCTGGGCTGGGATAGCATGGATTTATCAGCTCCAAGGTGAAGAAGCATCTGAAAACAGAAGGTTCTTTCTAGCTGTGAAATTCTGTGACTTCCAGATGTCACTTTGAAGGATATGACCGCAGGCCAAGGCTTATGCTGTTTCTGAAAAAGACTGGTGATTTCCAAGAAATTCACAGTGGAAAAAAACGAACCCTGCTTTGCATGTTTAAATGTTTTTCTTACTTTTCATTTTGTCCAGGCCACATTTATCCTTCTGGTGGAAAGCAGGCTCTAAGCCATGAACGACTTAAGCAAGGTGGTGCTGGTGACAGCAGTAACTGGGGAAAGTCCTGTATATTTTGGGTCCCAGAACTGTTTGTTTTTACCAAAATGAAAGAGAAAGACTCAGGTTTTACAGACACCAGACTGAAAACTAATATTTTCCAGGCAGATGTCTTCTGTCTAGTTTTTTCCTGGGCTGTTCCCTGGGCCTTCTTCTCTGTGGCTACGTGAGCCCTGGCAACCACTCACTCGGTCAGTTGTAAGGGACAAGAAATCCACTCCTGCACCCATGGCATTGATTCCCCAGAGGATGGGACAGAATTATTTGTGACTTCTCATCACTCGTGAAGCAGTACTGTGTGTGTATTGGACTTGGTCCCAAGTCAGAGGGATACTGTCATGGCCCTTGAGTTGATGCTAGTGGAATATTTCATTCTCTGACTTGGGACTTATTCCTGAGCAGAGAGCAGCTCTTTCTTGAGAATAAGACATCTTTGGATCTCTGGCTCCACTAACCAGTACCTTTGGGACCCACTCTCTTGGGAAGGCAACGCAATCTCAATTAACAGTTTTTTCCCTGTCATATTAATTAATACATTGATCCCAAAGTATTTACCAAGGCATTATCAAGGTACTATGCTAAGCACTGGGTACACATGAATGAGCAAAACAGACAAAAATCTTGCCAATCCTTGGGGCTCTCATTCTAGTGGAGAGAAACAGAAAATGAACATGTAAATAAGTAAAATGTGAAGTTAAGCTCCAAGAAAGATGGATAGAACAGTGAAAGCAAAAGCAAAAGGGCCAGCAGTTTTGCACAGGAGTGGTAGGATTGGCTTCAATGAGAAGCAACACGTGACTGAAGACTTGAGGGAGAGATGCAGCCAGTCGCAGGTTATCTGAAAGCAAAGTTGTTCGCACAAAGGGTCAGCTCTGCACAGGCCTCAAGGTTCACTCCAAAGATTGGGCCAGTTTTAAGCTCAAAGTTTAAAGAAATACATCTCTTCTCCTTCTTTGCTTCTTTTCTTTTTTTCCCTTCCTTCCCTCTTTCCTTTCACACATACTGCGCATCTGCCATAGACCAGCCACCCTCACCCCTAATCATTTTCCTGTCACCAAGAAACAAAAGGAAAGAGATCTTGAGGCCTCTTAAACGGGAGGTGAACGTCTTCTGAAATGTCCCTGATAGGGCAGGACAGCGGGAACTTTAGTGATGGATTAAGTCTTTCTAATATTAAAACCGCATAGATGCCCCAGGGATGAAATTAAACTGTAATATGCTCACTCCAACTATTTTTATTTCATCCCAAGTAACCCCTATCTTCTGAGGTCTTTGATGGGCATTTTAATTAAAAGATGAAGAGTGCTTTGTCTCCTGCTGAGGCTTGAAACCTCCCCATTCCTCTGCCTCCTTCTTGTCATGATAGCTGAGAGATGTGCCTTGTACTAGGCAGGCTGTTGACAGGCAGGACCTGGTTCTGGACATGATTTCCACTCATGCTCTCTGCTCAGGTTCACAGGTCCCTTCTCCATAAAGATGGTGCAGCCACTTGTAAACGAAGCAGTGCCGGAGTCTGAGAGCTTGACAAACATGGTTGAAAACAACCTGACCTAAATCTCTGCTCTGGCCTGTTGTAGGCCACTCAAACCTTTCTGATGATATACTTTAGCTTTACACTTCCCTGACATGATGGATCAGAGCTATCTTGCCTGAAGCCTGATCAATCATCCATGCAATTATTCATTCTACAACCATGCATTCACTTAGTTTCAAGGGCCCAGTCCTTGTAGCCTTAACATAACCTAAGTTGAATTCCTAATCTTAAACTCCATCAGCTCCTTCTCCTATCTGCCCTTCTCAGGAAGGAGAATCCTGGCCCATCAATCATGGCAGGCACAAACCTGGGAGTTGTCTCTGCTCCATGTGCACCCATCAGCAAATCCTACTGGCTCCATTTCCAAAGAGTTGGGCTTGAATTTGCCTCTCATGACCCATGTGACCTCTAATAAGCTGGTTAACCTCTCTGTGCCTTTCCTCACAGTAACGTGGAGACAATTATATCACTCCCTCGGAGGACTGTTCTGAGACACAGGAGTTAATATATACAGAGAACAGCGTCGATCACACATGTGTGAGCCAAGGTCATGGCTGTATTCTTATTCTTTAGGCAGAAGATGGTGTTGGTAAATCTGAATATTATCATGATTTTTTGGGGGGTATTGGGAATAAGGTACCATGCTACTGAGCTATACCCCTGGTCCCATACTTTTAATAAAACATGCTATGATTAGAATGCATGAAATACTATATTAAAATATAGTAAAAGTTAATCTCAAAAATAACACAGGAAGAGAATAATGACATGGAAAATTATTTGTGTCTTATAATGACATGAAAAATTATTTATATGTTCACAAAACATGTTACAAAATAGTGTATATGTGGAGTGATTTCACTTTTTTGTGGAAAAAATTATGTCTGTATGTATATGAACAGAAGAACCAGCCAAGTCAGTAGTATAGCTACCCTTTAAGTGGTAGGATTATCTAGGTCTTTTATCATCTTTTTGTTAATCTATATTTTTCTACTATAAATGATATGAAATTCTTACAACAAAAGCTAGCCACAATGTAAGTAAGTAATTACCAGGATTTTTGGTAGTTCCTTCAGCTATAAGATGAAAGGTCCACACTTGTTGGCAGTCTCCAAGAGGCTTGTGATCTGGTTTCTTCTGTGATTTCTTCCCTTTCCCCAGCCACACACACACACACACACACACACACACACACACACACACACTCAAGCACATACGTGCACACATATGCACATGCACACACAGGCATGCATATGTTCCTCATCAACAATACTGTACTACTTACAGTTTCCAAACCCAGCCTGTTTTTCTGCTTCTTGGCCTTTGCACATCCTGTTCTTTTTGCCTAGAACTCTCTTTCTTCTCTTGTCAGGCCAGTGAATTTGTTCTACAAAATCATGCTCAATGAACCATAAAAAAATGAAATTGACAAGTTGTACTTCATTAAAATTTAACACTTTTCCCTTGTGAAAGACACTTTATACAAAAACTGAAAAGCCTGAGAAAAGATATTTGCAAACCATCTATCTGACAAAGGATTCATACCCAGACTATTTAAAGAAGCTGCAAAACTCAACAGGAGGAAGATGAACAACAAACTTAAACAATGAACAAAAGACTGAAACTGATCCTTCAACAAAGAAGATCTACAGATGGCAAATTAAGACATGATTCACCATTAGAGAAATGCAAAACTACAATGACACAGCAACGTGCCTTGTAGAATGGCCTTAAAAAAAAACCCAAAACCTGATAACACCAAGAACTGTCACCTCTCACACCTTGCTGGCAGCCACTGGACCTCTCACTCATCCTGGCAAAAAAGAAACAGTGTATCCATCCTGGGAAACAGTTTGGGAGTAGCCAACAACACAGGAGCCAACAATTCCCATTCTGGATGTCTAACATGGAGAAATGAAGTTTCTGTCCACATAGAAACCCATGTGTGAAAGTTCAGCAGCTCTCTTTCTAATTGCCCCGGGTTGGAAGTCATTCAGAGGTCTGGCAGGGGATGAATAATAACTAACCTGAATGCATCCATACAGCAGATGCCTTTCAGCAGTGAACTGAATTCGTGCCTGACAACCAGGGGGCTCTCAAAGGCATTGTGCCGGGTGGATGGAATTGGTCTCAAATGCTACACCATATTATTTCACTTATATAACAATCTGGAAAAGGCAGAACTCTAAGGATGGAGCACATATCAGTGGCTGCCAGGACCTGGGGCTGGGGGCAGTGTGTGACTATTAGGGGCATGAGACAGTTTTGGGGGGATGATGGAACTGTCCTACAACCTGAGTATGGTCCAAACTCATAGAATTACATCAAAAGAAAACAGTCAATACTAATTAAAACAGAATGAACCCCTATTCAGGTGTTAGGTCCCCTGGAACCCTCCCTGTCTGCTGACCCTCAAGTCCCTGGCCCTGAGTTATAGCAGGATGAGTGCAGAAGGCAATCCGCAGACCTAGTGCATGGACGACAGAGCAGGCAGTGTGCCTCCTGCTCCAGCTTTTAGTCAGGTGAGCTGTAAGCACCCTGTGATTTCACGTGAGGAGTTTGACCCCCTCTGCATGTGAGAAGACTGAAGCTTCCTTCTGTTTTCCACGTGGGAAGGATGTACTCACCACAACTTCACAAAGCCAGTTGTTTGCTAAAGGTGGTATAAAGTGTGAAAGACTAGGCTGCAAACGGTTGAATTTCCATTCTAACCCTGCAAAGCTCCTCGATTTCTCAGAAGCTGCGCAAATTTGATCTCAAGGTACTTTCCAGTGTCACCCCTTATCATAGCCCAAGCGCCTCTCTTTCCTCAATCCCAGCAAACCATTTGCATCCAATATTTCATTTTGTCACGAACTAGGAGGCTTTCTCAAAAAATTAACAGTGCTTATGTTAGGTTCTTTTGGGAAGTGCCAGATGTACACCCCTCACATCAGAGAGTTTATTGTCACAATACTCTAGGCAATAAGGAAGAAAGGACCCTGTGGCCTATGGTCACGTGACTTATAGTGTGGGACCCAAAAGAGAGGGCTCTAGCACCTGGCTTTTCTCTGCCCTGCCCGGCTGGAGTCACCTCCTCTGACCCTGAGCCTATAGCCTGTCCTCTGCCACCAGCCCACATGGCACCTAGCTTACTCCTGACTTCAGTTAGGTGTCTCTCATCCTCCCCATTCTCTTGGGAGATGGCTTTTGAATGTCAACCCTACTGTTAACCACCGCTCTTCCGTCTGTGCCACTTGAGTCTCTGGACACAGATCTACAAGGCCACCTGAGACCACTGGCTCCCCTGTGGTGACATGTCCTTCTTCTCTAATACACTGGTCAGATCCTGTGACACACATCAGAGCGACTGTGGCCTGGAAGCTTCTCAAAGTGAGCTGGACAAGGGCAGATGTAGTGCCACTTCGAGAAAGAGTCCCTCCAGATGGGAGTTAAGTACTAAATAATGAATATGGAATTAAAGGTAAAGCAAGGGCTTGGAACAAAACTGCAGTCACGAGGCTGCTTGAGTTTCTGTTTTTTCCTCTCCCAACCCGCTGCCTGCTTTAGTCTTCTCTTCTGGCAAAATGGAGAGCGTACAGTCCCCTCTTCCCCTTCTTAATCTACATCTTACACAACAGTCTTGTGAGGGATGGCACCACGGTCTCCATGTTACACAAGAGGAAACCAAGTCACATTGAGAATCCCTTCATCATCTCTGTAGTCTGCAGGTGCCCACAGCCTTGTTAGGCAGTTAGTGACAACTACAGCCCAGATTCTCCATGAACCAGGCAGATTCTTCATGAACCAGGCAGATTCTCAGTTCTTCGTGCAGCTTGCAGGGTAGGTAGAGCCAGCAGGAGACCTCTGCCACCCCTCACCGTCAGTTTATTCCAATGGTCCCTTTTGTCCTCTTGACCTTTAAATGGCGCAACTAACAAGCGAACTAGCCTTACACCAGGGCCGAAAAAGGGGTCAGTGGTCATCTGCCCAGGGCATATGTACCTACTTTTTCCTTCTGAGCCTCAAAATATAGAACTTTAAGATCATTCTCTCTCAGTGGCTCTGAGTAGCTATTACTTGTCTATAAAGGTTGGTGTGACAGGTAAGGCCAGGTTGACATCCTGTCGTGGAATTTGGGTTTCCCTTCTATGAGGTTTGCCTGTGGCCCTGCCCTCGAATTCAAACAAGGACTAATCAGATGCCTTTCCCATCTGACAGTACCACCCAAGGGCCTAAATAGGAAGTTTAGGTAACATATGGTGGATGCCGATGGACTCCTGAGAAACAAGTTAGAAAAGGAATCTCCCTCCCACCAAGTACCTCCCATGCATGCAACCTTTTCTCACAGCTGCCCCATTATTTCCCAGAAGAGGAGCAGGTTCAGAGGAATCACAGAGCTTATCCTACATCAAAAGTCTCCTCGGAGCCTTCCGTGAGGAAGTCCAATCTATCTGTGTGCTTGGAGCCATCCAGGACTAGGCAGATGGGCACTAGGAACCACAGTCAGAGCCAGGCTGTGGGTCGATGAATCTGTCCTTGACTCAGGACCCTGGGGAGCAGCTCTTTCACCAATATGAGTCTGGGCTCAGTGAGACTGGCATCTACTTCCACACAATCAGTCATCCATCCTACAACTGGCTTGCCATGCACTCGTCCCTTGAAAGTTCATTGGCCACTTCACACCCACTTGGAAGCAATACTAACAACAGCAATAATAAGTGTTGGCCAAGATGTGGATTAATTAGAACCTTCATACTCTGCCAGTTGAAAACCAGTTTGCGAGTTCCTCAAAAAAGTGGAATGCGAGGTCTCCCTGTCACTCAGAAATTTCACTCCTAGGTACATATCCAAGAGAACTGGAAGCGTATGTTCCACAAGACCCCATACTCAAAGGTTCACTGTGGCATTTTTTGTCAATAGCCAAAAAGTGGAAATAACTCATTGTCCATCAGTTGAGGGATGGTTAAATAAAATGTGGTCTGTCTATACAATGGATTATTATTACTATTATTTTTGTCTTTTTCCTTTTTATCAGTATTGGGGATCAAACTCACGACTGCCTGCTTGCAAGGCAGGCGCTTATGCCGTTGAGCTAAATCCCCAGCTCCTTATACAATGGATTATTATTCAGTCAACAAAGAATGCAGTACTTAAACATGCCACAAAATAGATGAACCTTGGAAATGTTATAATCAGTGAAATAAGATAGACATGAAAACTACTGCAAGGTCCACAGGTGATTTTTGGGGACAGGCCTGAGTCTTATTCCAGACCTGTCTAAAAGTGGCCCCTGTGTTACCTTGAGCCCGTCACAGGGCTCCTACACAGATTGCTGGCAGACCCTTCCTCCCCTTCCCCCATTCTCTCTCCCTTTCCTCCAAAAGCCAGATCCCCACCTCTGGTTCAAGAGAGAGCAATTCTGTTTTTACCAACCTTGCTGGCCTTTTGACATCCTCCTTCTGTCCTCTTGGTTCCCAATGTTTTCAAGCAACCAGCTTCGGACCCCAAATGCACCACTTCAGCCAGGCTCTTGGACTTATCTTGTCATCTCTGTTGCTAACAGTGGGGAGAAGAAGACAGCAAATTTGTCTGCCATTGTTGGCCTCTGGCTGGCCAGGATCAGAACTGGTGACTCATATCTGACGTTCCCAATACATTTGTGAATTGAATGCAGGACTGGCAGGAGCTCGGGCTGCTCTTTCTCTGTCTTCTGCCATTAAAATGTGACCCATGGCCTCTCTCCTTCGGCAAAGGGGATCTATAAGCGTAGTCACATATCTGACAAATACTTTTGGAAGGTAAATATTTATTTTTTGATTATAAAACTAACATGCCTACATGGTCAACATACAGAAGGGTAAAGAAGAAAATCACCACTTATAATTTCACTACATTTACTACTTTTAATATTTTTCTAACAATTTTTCTTATGCCTTAACTTTGGTAGGATTCTTTTGGGTTATAATCTGATATTTATGGATAGCATAAATATTTCTTGTGAAAAATTCTTAACATATTCTTTGACTATACAAATTCTTAATATATTCTTCAACTATACAATAGCTGACCATAAAACCAGACCCAAGTGCCTTTCTTGAATGCCGATCATTGAGGTTGTTTTTTGACACTGATAAACAATGACAAGCTGAACATCTTTGTGTAAAAAGTGACCAGTGGAGCAGAGATGAGTTCTTCTTTGGGGGTACATTCTGGTTAGGAAGGTGTCTTTCCTAAGAGCATCAGAGCAAGACTTGAATAAGGTGGGTAACTCAGAAAGCACAGATATCTGAGTGCTTTGGAGGGCTCTACTAGAGAAAAAGGAGGCCCAGAAGGCTCTGTGCCCAACCAAAGAGACACAACTGCTTAGGGAAGCAGGGTGGGCACTAAGCTGGGGGAGACCATTAAATTGTTACATTCTCAGAGGCAGAAGTCAGGGAAAAAGTGGCCGCACACTTCTTTTTGGCCTCATCCTAATGCCCCTGTGACAATGGTGTCTGTGCACAACCCTCATGCCAGGCACCTTGTGAATGCCAGCTGTCAGAACCTGTATACTGGGCCAGAGAGCTTTTCCAGAATTAGGGAAGCTGGTCTGTCTACAGCAGGCTTGCTGGGCTTGATGCGCCCAGGAACAGCCTCAGTCAGTGAATGATGCTGTAGAATTTTTGGATGAGTAGCATCATTCTGAGTCCTGTGTTCTTGTATTCCGAAACATTGCCCAGTGGGCTGAGCCTCGCTTGCCTATTTGGCTACTAGCTTAGAAGCACACCCTTGGTGGCTGCCTACCCTTCCTTGTGTCCTTTCCTCCTTCCCTATTGTTGTCCCTTGCATCTTCCAGATGCAGCACTCACACCCGAAACCTCTTCCCCTGAGTCATCTCTCAGCAGGACCTGCCAGCTGCCGCCCTGGCTATTATTTCTCAATATTGAATGGCAGATATCTAGAAAACCACACAGGAGGGCGGGAGAGGGAGTAAGTTTTGGAGAGAGCCAACAAGAATTGCATCCTTAAAGAAAATTTCTGGCTGGAACCCTACAGCTAGCCACCAGGCAGGCCAGGTCCTCCTGCACTGTGCCAGCTTCCACCAATCTGTGAGTCACGTACAAGAACTTGGCAAACAAGGCCTGATTATTTCCTGGTGCCTCCATGGTCTATGCATCCCGGGGTGATCATCTGGGCATGTCCAGAAAAATCCTTGAGTTTTGGTCACCCCAAGCCATTCAAAGTGGTACAGGATAGAGATCTGGGCTCCCAGCTGCCAGAATTTGTGTGGCTCATGCCCTCCAGTGGTCAACTGACAAATGACGCGGGCTGTCTGGCTAGGGACCTGCTGGATACGAGTCCAGACATGTCTGTCCTCTACTTTGCTTTTCTTTGTGTCCCATCTTCATAATTCTTGTCACACACACATATATTTGCTTAAATGTTTTTACTTAAATTGAACCTTTTAAATGTAAGTAAAGATATTTCTAAAATAATCATTTTCTATAAGTGGTTAACCAATCAATTGCCGTAATAATCACATCAATAGATAATCCAATTATTAAAGCAAAAAGTATTTCATGTACCACCTGGAGTTCTTGCTTGCTTAAGTACACTGACTATTCTTTGAGAAATCAGTCTTGTGACTGGAAAGCGGCCCAAGCTTACACTGATATGGACCTTGCATTGACCATCATTGTTCAAAACAACTACTGAGCACCTACTGTATGCAAGCGATGAGGTAACAGGACATTCATGGTGAAGAAAGTATAAGCAGTCATCACAGTCCAAAAGGTGGGGGTATCAGAGGCCACCACTGAGGTACAGGTGAGGAGACTTGGGCGTGGGTTACTCTTGGGCCTCGGTTCCTCCTCTGCCGAGAAGGGAACACATATGTATTGAGTGTCTGGCATTCTGCGGATGTGATTTCTTTTTCTCCTCAGGAAGACCCCATAGCGAGGTCTTCACTAGTTCATTTTGGGGTCTCTCTAGGATGGGACTGCAGCACGGTCCAGTCTGGCCTCTCAGCCTGTCTGCACAGGACGATGACAGTAGACCTTTCAGAAACGTCATCCTGCAGCAACCTGACCTGACAGAGTCACTGGTGGCCTCTGGCTCCCACACCCAGCCCAAGCTACTCTGGAATCTTCCTAGCCAGCCTGATGGCATATGGCATGATCTACCTGCAAACCTCCAGCCCCACAACCCTGTTGCTTCTTTGATTCCCCTTTGGGGCACCTGATGCTAAGGACGATGAGTTGGAGCTCCCTAGATGGGGGTGAGAAATTCCTGGAGGCTGAGAGATAAGGAGTCTGCACTTGGGAGAACAAAAATATTAGTCATCTTACTCTTCAGCAGCAACATGATGTTGAAGCTTTCCCCTAGGGCCAAGAGATTCTCTCTTGTCCCTCTATCTTGCCTTAATCCTTCTATCGTTTAAGTGTGCCTGTCACCTGAAAGTTTTTAGCCTCCTGAGCACCCCAGTCCCTGAAGGCCACATGTCCCCAGCGTCTGAGCAGCAAGCAGCAGCACTGCCTCAGGGAAGAACCAAGGACAAATGGAGACATGACATTTACCAACAAGTCGTTGTGAGCTTGGGCAATGCACCATGGTAATACAGGAATGACTGTGCCCTCATGGAGCCTAGGGCAGAGTGAAGGGTGGCTCTCCTTCCCGTTATCACTGGCATATTCTGGGGTGAAAGTGAGGGCTGCATCTCTGAGATGGTGCCTTTATCCCGTAATAGGCTGAATTCTGCTGAACATTGACCCCTATAGATTCATGGCATGGGACAAACCAGTCGTTTGGAGCCTGGCAGTTCAGAGTTCAAATTCCAGTTCAGGCGAGTCTCTTGGCTGGGTGATCCAGGCAAGCCTCATCACCTCTCTGGGTTGCAGATTCTTCCTTTAGAGAGCTGACGAGAAGATTCTGTGGTGTGTCTGTGAGGCAGGGGCGTGAGACAGGAACTGTCTCTCTGTGCCTCCAGCTGGCACTGGCACCAAGGAGGGGACAGGTGAGCCTCAGATCTTCCCTCGACTTCAGGTTCCCACTCCTCCTACTTTCCCCGCGGTGTGCACACACACTGGGAAATGGGTGCGCAGGCAGGGTCCCCTATGTCTCACCCTGGGGTCAAACCTCCGTTTTGTCACCTATTAACTGAGTGACATCAGCTGGCTTCTCAACCTTTCAGAGGCCTAGTTTCCTTTGTGAAATCATGGTAACAACAGTACTTACTGTATGGCGCGATTGGAGGATGGACTAGAAAATGAATGGAAATCCCAGGGCCCAGCTATGTTTGTCAAGCAAGTGGTCAGTACATGGCAGTTATAATTATTCTTAGCACTGAGAATTTCTACAGGACGGTGAGAGGAGAAAAGATGCCAAGATAGGCCGTGGGGTGTGGTACAGGAACACATGCCTGGGAGCCAGGCTTCCTTGGGGTTCTGCCCCATCTCTGTCTCTCTAAGAAGTTGGGGGAGATGGGGAAGGAGAACTCCAACCTGTAACCTTGGGCTCCAGTATTTTACTCCTGAGTGTGTGATCTTAGACAAATCGTTTCACTCTGCTGAGACTCAATTTCCCCATCTATAGAATGGGGCTAGTAATAACGCCCACCCTAAAGGACTCTTATGTGGATTAAACAGTAGAGACAATTAAATCCCTTGCTCCATAGGCTTTAGCTCTGATTGCTGTTTTTGCAAAAAGGGATTTTTCAGAAAGTGGCTAAGCCCCAAGGGCCAGCAGGAGATGAACCCTTTCCACAGCTGGCTTAGGGACAGATAGATGGACTTTATTGGATGGAAGACTAGGTCGGGATAATGAGGCTAAAAGATTTCAGGACTGGTTGCTGTGGGCACAGTGCCTGAAATACCCTGTAGTGGAGGGGAGAGGGCGTTTCTCCACCGTGGCCTTGGACCTCTACTATCACCTGTCCCCACCTGCCCTTCAAGGTGCTCTTTGATTCCTTCCCAGCAGAATTCACCTGCCACGTCTCTCATCACAAGAGGCTGAGGAATGTCACCTGGTAGGTGAGCCCTGCCAAGGAGATGATGCTCAAGTGAGCCCAAGAGGCTGAAGGAAATTGCAAGAGGGAAACTCATGACAACCTCTAGCACTGGTGCCAGCTGTAGGTCCTTCCGGCCAGAGCTCTGGTATGGGCATCAGAAGCCTAAGGTTTGTCCCAGCTCATAGCTGTCTGCTGTGTGACTGTGGTGAGTTGCCTTACCCTTCTGCACCACCAAAATCTGGTATTGCTTTTTTTCCCTTCTTTTTTTCCTACTAAACAATGAAGAGAATATTGCAATAGCAGGGATAGTTACACAACATTTTGGTATGGTCTGTCTCCATAGGCTCTGATCCATGGATTCAACAAAGCACAGATCAAAAATATTTTTGCAAAACTGAGTCTGTACTGTACAGATCTCCTCCTTGTCATCATTCCATAAACAATACAGTATGACAATGATTTATGTAGCATTCACATTGCATTAGGTACTATAAGTAATCCATAGATGATCTAAATGGAAAGATGTGGATAGATTACCTGCAAATATTTTACATAAGGGATTTGAGCATCCTCAGATTTTAGTATCTGCATATATCCCAGAACTGATCTTTTATGGATACTGAGGATAACTGTATGCCCAAAGTCACTGAATTGTATACTATAAAATAGTTTTATAGCAAACCTATTTGAATTTTGTTTTAATAAAAAATTAATAATTCAATGTTACAAAGAGAGAGAAAAAGAAATGAGGCTCTAAAAGAAGGGGCGGTGGGTGGATTGCTGAAGGCAACTTTGGAAGGCAGGATGTGTTCCTCATGTGTTCTTTGTCAAAAGCAAATGGTAGCCGGGTATTTGGCTCAGGCTTGTAATTCCAGTACTCTGGAAGGCTGAGGCATGAGGATTGCAAGTTCAAGCCCAGCCTGTGCAATTTAGTGACTTCTTAAGATCCTGGCTCAGAATTTTAAAGAGTAAAACAAAGGAGCTAAGGATGTAGCTCAGGGCAAAGACCACGGGCCCAATCTCTAGTGCCCCTATGTTCCCCACCCCCCTAAAAATGTAGCTGTTTACTCTCTGCCCCCTAGAAAAGATCCCAAATTCCTGTTTGGCTGCCCTTTTGCTCCACAGTGCAGAGCACTTCTTGCATCTCTTACACTCATTTTTATAGTTGGCACTCTTCATCTTGCAAAAATTCAAGCTCAGGGAGGACAGTTGGTTTTCCTGAGGTCATAGGATGTCAGCAGTTGAGCTGATGCTAGAACCCAGGGCCTTGCTGTCTAATTCCAGTCAAGCTCTCAAAGCCTGGTGCTCAGGGGACAGTCATTGCTTACTCTAACCCTGTCACAGTCAGTAGCAGCTGGGTTGGAGTCATGTGGAGGTGAACTGAGAAGCCCAGGTTAGTATCATGAGCAGAAGCCAAAGAGGGGGAACGGGAAACACAAATACCTTACCCTGGGCCAGCACTGCAGAGGCTCTGCAGAGTAATGGTTGGCATTACTCATTCATTCATTCACTCATTCATTCATTCAGCTAATGCCAGTCTTGCCTGAGACTCCAGGTGCCTTGACCTCTATGCCTGTCCAGAAGGCAAAGAACTAAAGAAGGCTGTGGTACATGTGCCTCTGGACAGGAGGCTCCTTATCAGGGTGAACTGCCGGGGATTCTTCCCAGGGCTGCCTTTGGAGAAACACTCTTCAC
This sequence comes from Cavia porcellus, assembly GCF_034190915.1. Taxonomy (NCBI): domain Eukaryota; kingdom Metazoa; phylum Chordata; class Mammalia; order Rodentia; family Caviidae; genus Cavia; species Cavia porcellus. The sequence continues at coordinate 80,851,836 of NW_026947489.1, forward strand.
CTGAGCAGAGCACCCCAAGAGAGCCAGCCAGGGTACCAGCCTCGGCAAGGCAAGCCAAGGCAATTCACATACAACCCAGGGCTTCCCTGCCCAGGTCCCCAGAGCCGTTCCATCAAATGTCTGACAAATCCAGTAATGGAATAACTGCATCTTCTGGAGCAAATTCACTCACATGTGTGATGCTAAGTAAATGGGATTCTAGAAGATTCCACAAAGGCAAGCAATATGAGTACACAACTGACTGCACATATATGTCACAGGTGCAGCTGGGTTGTGTGGGAACAATAACAAGGGTCAGGGGTTACAGTGTGACAAACTCATAATCACCCTTCCAAACCCACCCAAGTTATACTTTTCCCTGAGCAATGCAAATCCAGGTACTTCAGGGTCCTGCCATCTGTCCATTACGGCAGGTGTGCCTCTGTCCTGCGGTCCCCTACTTCCTTTTTGGATGTTGCACTCCCCAAGGCAGACACTCCGAGTCCCTTCTCAGTGTCATCACCCAGACTCCTCTGGCTGAAGCCTGAATGAAATGTGGCTCTGATATGTTGAAGTTCTTTTTGTTCACCAGTAAAGATCTTTGAGCTCTGGACATGTCTTTTCTGTGACTTCTAGTTTGTCTGTTTCAGATGAACTCAATACATCCTAGTGATAAATTAAATTTAAGAAACACAGGAAAGAAGTGAGAGGAGGGGGCAGGGAAGGGTTAGGATGGTGAGATGCGGGGTGATTTTTCTCCTCTCTGTTTCTCAACTCTTTCTTCATACAGTTGCTATCCTTCCATATCATCCAGGAATGCTGTATTCAGAGCAGTAGAAGAATTGGGATTACAAGCACTTACCGTTTTCCTTATAACAAGTTATAATTCCCATCATGAAGGAAAGAATGTTCCCACCGTGGAGCCTAAGTCCACTTGTTATGTGCCCATGTTCACCAGGTGTTGAGGGGGCGTGGGTGACGGTGGCACCTGAGAGGCCTCTCTGGGTCAAGAGCCTTTGATTTCCTCCCTTCCTTCCTAAAAACTTCAAGCTCACTGTTTTTGGGACTTGTCTGGAATACTGGCATCATCTGGCAGTACTGGCACTCTGGAACCTGGGACTTTTCCAGTGCATGTGGTCAATATCTCCGTTTCCTGGACTCCTGGGGCAAACGGAAGTGAAAGGGTGGACAGAAATTAACCAGAGAGTTTCCTGCTGAGAAAATCCCCACGATACTATAAGTGAGGCACTATGACTTGGCCACATGAGGGCAAGGTCCTTGGCGATTTAGACCTGGGACGAGGAAGAGGTGGACTCACTGGAGATGCACATGTAGAGTGATGTAATAAAACAGGCTTAGAGTCCCTGTCATAAATTGGCTAGCTGTATACCCAGCCAGGGACACACCCTTTGAAAACAAACAAGAGCACTTTATGTAGAAACTGTTCTCTGGATGGCCCACCATGAGTATAAATACATCTTGGTTGCTAATGTGATGATTAACTTTGCAGCGAGTTGATGGCTGAGGCTCTGCCTAGAGATCTCAGCATCACTGGCTGGAAACTTCTCAGCCGAATTTGTACGAGACTGGGCAGTTACGGGTGGTGCTGACGATCTCAAGACTAAGAACCCCCACTGCACCCCAGTTTCCTCCTCCTTGCTCTGTGGGGCCACACAGCTCTGAGGTGAGTTGTCTTCTTCTCTGGGGAAGCTGGTGTTCTAGTAGTGTTTTGCTTCTTTCTGACTGGGAAGGCTGAAAAAACTGGGAATTTTCTGGCTATGGCTGAGATGGAGTTTAGTGGTAGAGATCTGAGGTCTTGTGTTCCATCCCCAGCACCCCAAAGCAAAAACCCCAAACCTTGAATTTGGACTATTTAGGGATGTCATCTTTTTCAGATTCCTTTTCTTCAAATATTTGCTGTGCTTAGTATATCATAAGGAAAAGGTTTCTGGGAAAATTCAGAATGGGGAGGGTACTTGCTAAGAATTTTTATTTTACATGCATTTTCTTATCCATTTTTTATAACATGTAACTCTCTTTTCTCAAGTTTGAGGAAGGTGGATATTATCAATCCTATTTTAAGAACAAGAAACAAGTTGTAGATTAAGAACTTCAGCCTGGTCAAGTAACTAATAGAGCTAAGGTTGGCGTCGTGGGGCTGGGGGTTTAGGTTCCACTGTGGATGGGTCCCAGGCTGTCTGCAGCTGTAGGCTTTTCCTAGTCAGGAGGTTTGCTATGGGGAAGTCCAGACAAAACCCAGGTCTCGGGTCTCTGATTCTTATCTTTGTCAAAGGAGATAATCTTAAATACTGAGGGTGAAATGCATTTTTTACACACAAAATTACTTTCTCTTTGACTAGTAAAAAGAAGGGCAGGTGGCATTATTGCCTTAGAATGAACAATAATTTCAGAGTCAGGCACGCAAGCCCACTTTGACATATTACAGTGGCCTCCCAGCTCCTGCCCCTTCGAGCTCTGGCAAACCAGCAGGTGACTAAGGAGGATCCTGGTCATGAAGTCTGTCCTTGGTTATTGGTGACACTGAGGGTCCTACACCATTCCTTTAGATTATGTGACTTTGTAGAATTGAAGCCTATGTTCATAAAGCCTCAGACTCAGCTCCCAAGTAGAAATGAGGATACGAGGTTGACATATTGCGAGTATTGGGGGTACTGACATATTGACTCCCCCTGACGAAAAAAAGGTATGAGACATCTCTATTTTGACCTGGGAGCTCTACAGTGAACTGGGAAGGCCCAGTTCTGGAGATTCATCTTCAGGTTTGCCTCACAGTCTCCTCCTTCTGCAACCCTATAGCTACCAAGAGCTGAGTTTTAATCCAGATAAGTGACCCACTTTGTAAAGCCACAGAGATGGCCTGCCCCTGGAATTTCCTGTGGAAGCTCAAATCCAGTCGGTATGACTTGACAGAGGAAAAGGACATCAACAACAACGTGGGAAAAGCCAGTCATCTCTACAGGTGAGCAGTGTCTGCCACCACCTCTGCTTTGTCTCCTCTCAGCTTCCATCTCCTCGGTGTCCCCAGCCTGGAAGTCCTCTCTCTGTTCCAGGCACCCTGAGTTCTGACCTCAAAGCTGCTTCTTGGAGGTTCCTGCTGCTTGGACACTGCACTGTGCCTGACACTATAAGGCAAAGGGACTCAGCACAGGGCTGCCCTGAGGGGATTTGGAATCTTGGGAGGAAGAATGCTTGAGGGTGGGAGGCAGTGGAGCCATCCTGATGGATATCTGTGCTGATTTGCCTGGACGTGTGCCGTCGCAGTTGTTAGCTATGTGACCATCAGCCTGCAGAATGGTATCCAGGATGTTAGACAAACTGTATCTAAGCACTGTACTGTGCCACAGGAGCTGGCCCTGTGCATCTCTCTAAGGCTGTGTGATCCCTCTGAACCCCAAATGTGCTCATTGGCAGGATGTGGTCCCACTTCGAAGGGTGTTAGAGCTGGCATGAAAAAGATGTGCAAAGCAGGTGAAATGGGTCTGCACACGGTGGGCTCTGGCTGAGCAGGGCATTTGTTGCTGTTTTCCAAAGTTGGGCATCTTGCATGTTTGCATCTCAGGTGACCACTGCCACTGCTATGTAAAGTGTGCACTGTTTCATCCCGTACCTGGGGCAACAGGAGCTCTGCAGGGGTAATGACTCACTCACCTTCCTGGTAATCGATGGAACTGAAATTTGACCCCAAAGTTTGTATTAGTCTTGCATGCCCCGTCCCTTAGACTTAGAAGCAAGCCTGATGTAACCACAGAACTGAGAGGGTTACTCAACCACCAAGTAAGTGCATGGGCTTCTGAGAATGTTAGAGACCATGATTTGGCCCCCATGATTTGGGGGTGGAGGCTTGCTTAATTGGGAAGGCCAGTCACTTTACAACAAGAGTGACCTGAAACCCCTCTCTACCCAGGACCACCACACAGTGTGTAGTTCCAGAATAATCTTTCCCAGGGACTATGGTGGGCAGGATGCCCCCTGGAGGAGCCTAGCATGACAACCCTGAGTGTACCTGTCCTGCCTGGGTCCACACAAAAGCAGCCCAGTTAAGAGCTATGAGCTTGGAGAGAAGCAAATGGCTTTAACCCTTCATGATAACCCTGTGGCCTTTGGCTGAGCCCCTGAGCCTCAGTTTCCTCCTCTATGGGAAGTACTCTGTGGGAATTAATGTTATTTCCTGGAGTTGTGGGAAGGATATGAGGTGGTTTCACAGGTAAACCACCCAGAAGAGTGCCAGGCACAGAACAAGTGCTCCGGACACGCAGGGGCTTGGCTGTCATCACTGTATTGGCTATTGGCAGCTGGAAGGGGCCTGAGCAACATTAAGCAGAGTCTCCTAGGGCTTCACAGAAGGAGCTGGGCTCCAAGGACTTTGCAATGTGTATAGAATGTGGAGAGGCATAGCAGAGACCTTCCAGGAAGAGGAGTAGCGAGCAAAGAGGCAGAGGTGAGCCTGACTTTAGTCCAGACCGGTCAAAGCTTGAGGGGTTGGGCATGATGGTGCATGCCTGTAATTCCAGCACTTGCAAGGCTGAGGTAGGAGGATCGCTGCAAGTTCAAGGCCAGCTTGGGCTGTACAGTGAGTTCAAGGCCACCTGGAACTGCATAGTGAGATCTTGTCTCAAAAAAAAATCCAAAAAACTTGAGAGCCTGAGTGCAGGATGGAGGATTTGGACTCGTTCTGCTCAGTAGTAGGGAGTCATTGTAGATTCTTGAGCAAGCCAGCCCAGGTGCGATGTGTGGTGTGAACTGAGGGTGAGAACACTTGAAATCCAGCAGTTAGGTCTGTGGTGGTCAAGAGACAAAGGGTTGAGAACACAGAGTTGAATGACTTCTAGATGTCCTGGTGGCACTTCAGTCTCAAAATTGCATGTGTTACTGATAAAAATAATAAATCACATGTAAGTCATCTTTAGCACTGGGTCAATAGGCTGTAGGAGCCACAATTATCCTGGTTTTATGAGGCCGAATGACCTATTTAAGGCCAATGTCTAACAAGTGTGAGGACTGAGACTTTAACCAAGTGTAAACCCTACACTCACAGGCTTTCCCGACGGCCTATGTGCTGGGCTGTAAGAGAGTCAAAGAAAAGGACAATCACTCTCTGCAAGAGGTGGCCTAACTGGACTGCAGCCATCTGGCGAGAGGGCGGGGAGGGTGCTGCTAGAAGAGGAAGCAGCCCACAAAGGGGATTTTAGACTCCCAGTAATGGGAGCCAATTAATGTATTTATATTTATATATATATTTTTTGTCTTTTTCTTTTTTATCGGTACTGGGGATTGAACTCATGACCACACACTTGCAAAGCAGTCATTTATGCCGCTGAGCTAAATCCCCAGCCCCCTATGTATTTATATTTTAAAAGTAGTTTCAAAATCTACTCAGATCAAGAACCTGTTCTCTGTGACCCATGAGTGTATGACTTGTGTGAACAAGTGAATAGGAAGTGAGCACAAGGTGTGCGTGTGTGTGCGTGTGTGTGTGTGTGTGTGTGTGTGTGTGTGTGTGTGTGAAGAGACCAAGGCACATGTGGGGATGTCTAGGTGAACAGTACGGAATTCAGAACAAAGTTGAACCCGGCTGAGGGCTGCTCTTCGGGTTGGGTTGCTGCTGAAACACACCCACTCCTTCCTCTGTGATTTGGGCTTGGGATCATATATACTGAAATGTGCTTGTGGGGTGGGGGTGGCTGAAGGCTGCAACTCCATCTCCACCTGGCCAGCATGCAAAGAGCGATTTATAGACAGAACAAAGTCCCCAAGCTTTACACCTCCAAGGTTGCAAGGTCCCCAGGACATCTGGTCTCACAGCCTTCCCTCCATTTCCCACTGTCACCCCTGCACTTTCTTTTATCCCCTGTCTGGACTCCAAGCAGAAAAGCACATGTCCTGGGGGTGGCCCTTAGGAGGTGGAGATAGCGGAAACTCTTGACTGCTACTGTGTGATTTGGGGAAAGGTGCTTACCCTCTCTGAGACACCCCCCCCCTTTCTCAGTAGAGATAACAACAGGAATTGCTTTATAAACTGGATTTTGTGAGGGCTGAAGAATTTAACAGGGACAGGAGACTGTAAAGCATTGTGCAAAGAGTTTTTGTGGTGATCCTTGTTATTGTACAGTGGAGCAGATAAAACTTAGACCAAACAAGGTGGCTCCCACCCTTGTCTTAGCCTAGGGGCTGTCCAGGGTCATCCAGCCCGCTGACCAGGACAGCCACCTCCAAGTGAGGTCCCTCTGGAGACCCCTCCGTGCCGGGAGGCCATGGTGGACTCTCCGCTCGCCCCGCCCGGGGGCGGAGGCTCAGGTTCCCAAGCGATAAGGCTGCTGTCCGGTGGGCCCGGAGCCTGTCGCTTCAAGGCGCCGCCGCCAGTCATGCGCGAGGGGCTGAGCGCGGCGTGCGAGGCCGCCCGGCCGCGGCTCTGCAGGTTTCTGCGCCGGATCCTCCCGCCAAAGCCCACGCGCTGCCTCGGCCGAGCCAGGTACGCTGCGCGCTGGGCTGTGGGGAGGCGCGGAGGGAGGCGGGCGCCGGCGGCTGCTCACTGGGCGATGGACGCTGGACGGTCCACCGTGCGCCCCACTGAGCAAAAGCAGCAGGGCTGAGTATCTGCTCCGCAGGGATCCGTGAGAGAACTGAGAGGAGGTGGCGACTCAGGAATCACAAAGGGTCCCCAGGAACCCCAGCCTGCACCCTGAGAAGCCTCTATATGGGCTACATTGTGGATGTTTCAGCCCTTAAAAGTTTTTCTGGTATTTCAGCGTGGAACTGCTAGGCTCTGTAGATTTAAGATATGGCTAAGAGAGCCAAGAGAAGAGGGTTTTGTTGTTGCTGTTGTTTGTTTTTTTAAACAAATAAAACCCATTTCAAGAGTGGCATCCATCTGCCCATATCCTTGGTTAAGGAAAGGTAGGCTGGTGTGGAGGAGGAGTGGGTACCTCACACAGAGCAGGACCCCAGGTCAGCCCCCACAGCCAAGCCACAGAGGCCGCTGGGCTCTCAGAGACATGTCCACGGCCTGTGGATCCTTCTGTGGTCTAAGCAGAGCCCCACGCTCCTGACTCGGCCTTAGATGGCAGGTCCTAGAGGTCTTCGGCCCTGCCAAGCAGGACCAGCTGAGGGTTTAGTCAAGTGGCAGGGGCATCTGTGGGCGTGAGATGAGGCAGGAAGTTGGAAGGAGGAACCTAAAGCCTACAGGAGCTCACCTGGTATTTTCTCATGGGCTCCCCCGACAGCGAGCCCAGGGAGATCTGTTAACCAGGGGGACAGCAGGCTAGGAAAAACTTTTATTTACTCGTCTTCCAAAATTTAAAAGAATCTCAGTTATGAAAGCAATTCACAGCCACTGTAAAAAAAGTTGAAAGATACATAACAGTATGAAGAAAAATTAAAATGCATCTCATTGCTTCATGCAGATCACTGTGAACATTTACTGGCACATTCCACCAGGTGCTTGCACACACACACACACACACACACACACACACACACACACCCCGCCAGCACCAGGTTCATTATAAGGGCAAAGAACCAGACACAATATAAACCTCCAGCTGCAACTGGTGGGTCAGGATAACTAGGTCCCATCTACCCAGGGGATTGTCAGACAAACCTTGAAAATGGTGCTTTCTAATATTTGGGGTAAAAGGCAGTGCTAAGTGTGCAAATTGTTGAGATGCTAGGTGGGTTAAGTTTATCAACTTAAACATTACTGGTATTAGTTGGCATTTCTGATCTGAAGCTTCTTAAAATGTCCATTTCTCCAAAAGTATGTGAAAAGAGGCCACAGAGAGGGCAGGACAGAGGTTCGGGTGAGAGATGGTGGCCACAGAGTGAGAGGAGCATTAGACCCGGAGGCCTGAAGACCTCAGGCCCTGAAACGTTGTTTCATTTAAGTCATCGTTCCCTTGGTGGCTGCTCAGTTATAGCTTATCAGTTCCAAATTCCAGATGATTCTGAATTGGCTTTATTTATTTTTCTGATGAGGCAAACCAGTCCAGAGGAATGTGTTAAAAAAAATATTTAATGATGTATGTTACTGCTCGTCCAGGATCATTGCGCTGGACATGGGGACCACCGTGGCTCAGTCTTGCAGTGGGAGAGAGAAATTTGGCTCCACTCGAGCATGGCAGGGACACATGGAAACAGAGCCAGGGAGAGGGGAGCAGTGGATGAGAATTTCTAAGACAAAATATCAGGGATACAGGGGTTTCTGGCTAAACTGACCTAACAGGATTCTTCTGAAGGTAGACCAGAGTGATCTAACAGCACCGAGGAATGGTGGAGGGTGAGGAACCTGGCTAGATGGCAGAGGTGATGAGATCTCGTTTGTGTGTGGGGTTATTGACTTAATAAGATTCTTTGTTCAAAATGTATTTTCCATTTACGTGCACAGATAGGCTTATGATAAGGTCCAGGAGTCTGATCAAAGTTTGGCCAAGCAAAGAATCTTTTGTCTGAAGATGGCAGATGATCACACAGAGGACGCTTTAGAGGGCTCCTGTGTTACTTGACTGATATATAAATTGTTTTGTGATACAGGCAGCAGCTCCCTTTTCTGGGGGTCATATATTCCAAGACCCCAGTGCATGTGGAACCCACATTAGTACTTAACCTTTTACATACTATTTTTCCTATTTAAAAACAATAAAGTTTAACTTACAAATTAGGCAAAGTGAGATAATAATACCAGGTAATAATGTAGAACTACTATAGCTATGCACCGTAAGAAAAATTCTGTGACTGGGAACCATTGAGCCATGATGACACTGGTGGTTGGATGCCCTTAATCAGCTTATTCAACTCTGAGGTGCAATGCTTCCAATAATTTTTACATTTTTAAATGAGTGTATATGTACATGCATGTATAGGTTTTTGAAATTAAAAATATTATTAGACAAGTTTGCAGTATGTAATGATTACATTCATGGAGAGGAGTTGGGACATATGCATAATGCATCTCACTTCTTTTTACATCCCTCCTCCTATTTCTTGGTCACACATAGTTCTGAATCTGTGTAACCATCCCTTACTCGCAGCTAGTGACTTGGTGTCATTTGTCTCAGGGAATTTTTTGCTGAAGTCTGCTACATGTTGCCATCAGTTGGAATCTGTTTTCTGTCCATGTCTTCTGCTCCAGTTTCTACCTTCTCCATCTTAACTAAGCATTTGTCACATATTGGGCAGTGACTTTTGCAGTTTAGGGTATGACAGAAAAGCCACAAATTTCTTTTTCCTTCTTCACAGTTTCACAGCTAGAAGATCCATTCTTGCCATAGAGCTTAGCAAGCTGAATTTTTTCTTTCCTTTTTACCTTTTCACTATAATGCAAAACCTGACAGGTCCTTATTGGCACATTCAGATTACCAGCTCTTTCACTGTGGGGTCCTTATTAAATAAAATAAAGACACTTGAACACCAGCACTATGATACATGGACACTTAATCGTAACAAGGGTGGCTACTAAACGTGGGCAGGTAGTGAAATCAGTGTGGATTTCGTGGACAAAGGGGTGATTCACATCCCGGGCAGCTCAGAGAGAGACAGCACAATATCTGATCATGTCATTCAGAGGGCTGGACAACTTACCACTTACAAACTATTTATTTCTGGAATTTTCCATTTAATATTTTCATACTACAGTTGACCTTGGGTGACTGCAACCATGGAAAACAAAGCCACAGATGAAATTAGACCACTGTGGACTTATTCTTTTAAAGGGATACTATCTTTTTATAGTTATAAATCATCTAACACTCCTATATAATGTATGGAATTATATGGAGTGTTATATCTTAACTTTGCTTTCAAATAAAGGCAGAGACCAGGAGAATATATGTGTGTGTGTGCATATATATATATATATATAATTAAATTTTTTTATTGGCATACATTTGCAGTATCTAATGATTACATTCCTGTGGGGAGTTGGTTCATGTACATAACACATCTCAATCTTTATATCATCCCCTTTCTGTCCCCTCCCTCCTCCTCCTCTCTATTTCTTGTCTCCTTCCCTTTTGCAAAAGACCTATCTCTCTCCCTTGTTCTTCTTGTTGTTTTGCTCTTTGTTTATATTTTGGGCTTCTCACATAAGAGAAACCCTGTGATATTTAAGGTTGTGTGCCTGATTTATTTCACTTAACTCTTTAGTCTCAAGATGGATCCATTTTCATACAGATGACCCATTTGTCATGGCAAAGAGTAGTGAACTGTGTATAAATGCCACAGTTTCTTGTTCACTATGGATGGACATTCACTATGGATGGACATACAAGGTGCTTTCAAGGTTTAGGTCTTATGTGTTGTGCTTCTAGAAACATGGGCATGCATGTGTCACTGGAATATGTCTTTAACTCTTTCGGGAAGATACCTAGAAGGGGAAGAACTGATTCAAATGGAATTTCTAGTTTTAGTTTTTCGAGGGCTCTCCATACAGATTCCCATGGTGGTTGTACTAGCTTACATTCCCACCACCAAGGTACGGGCTGCTTTTCCCATACAGCCTCACCAGTATTTGTTATTATTGGATTTCTTAACGATACACGTTCTTTCCGGAGTAAGACAGAATCTTAGTGTTGCTTTAGTTTGCATTTCTCCAATGGCTAGAGATGTTGAACATTTTTTCATGTGTTTATTGACCTTTTTCTGACAAGTGTGTATGGAATTCTGTAAGTTCTTGCCTACATCTGTGTCTTCAAGAGATTTTACTTACTTATTCTCCAGTAGTTTGTTTCTGTTTTAACATTTAGACCTTTGATCCATTCTGATTTTAATGTGGTACATGGAGAGAGGCATGGGTCTAGATTCAACCTTTGGCGTTTAGATAGCCAGTTTCCCCAGCACTATTTGTTGGAGAGGCTGTCTTTCCCGAGGCCAGAGGATCTAGCTCAAACAAGATGAGTCATGGATTGATAATTGGTAAATGGGGCTGAACGTGGGTGAAGGGCCATGAAAGTTTATTACGCGATTCTTACAACTCTTGTAAATTTCATATTTTTCACAAAAAATGTACAGTGAACGAATAAGCCAAGGTACACTAAGTGTTTTAAATTAAAAAGATTAAGTCACTAGAAACAAGCATGTGGTGGACAGTGCTCACTGCTGGCCCAGAGGGCAGAGCTGATGGAGCTGTTCTCAGCCCACCAGTGCCTAGAACACACTGACACTTGGCTTTTGATAAGTGACATTTTCTCCATGCTTCTGTATGTCACCTTTTGGGCCAGTAGCTGTCTCAGTCTTGTTTCTTTTGGCTGTGTGTGAAGAAGGAAGAGCAGGTGGGAGGATGGTCATATGGAGAGCTTCCATCTGACCAGTCTTCTCTCCTTGACTGGAAGCCATGAGCAGTTCACTCCCAGTCCCCAGACAGTGAGGGGTTAGCAGAAGGCACTCCGAGACTCCTTCCACTCTCAGTCTCTGTCTTATGACAGCTGTTTCTTTTCACAGCCCAGAAATACAAGATGACCCCAAATACTGCAGCCCTGGCAAGCACCAAAATGGATCCTCCCAGTCCCTTACAGGGACTGCCAAGGTCAGTGGGGTCCCATGAATATGGGAAGCCCCTTTCTCCCTGGCATGGGCAGATGCAGGCTGCATAGCCATTAGAGGCTGCTGGAGGGCACAGGAAACTAGGGTCTGAGTAGTGAGCAAAGGGTCCTAGATCCAGGTGCATGAGTTGGAGCCAGAAAGATCTGCAGTAGTTGGGAGACATGACCCCCAGGGTGCACTGGCACCTCTAAGTGAGCGGGCAGGATGGGCGATGGGTCCCATCTTCCCAAAGTGCTTTCCACTTTTTCCAGAGAGTTCCAAAGAGATGGGCAGGGCAATGAGTGGGAGACAAGAAAAACTGGATTTCATATCCTTAGATGCCTTGGAGGAGGGAAGGCAGTGGTATATTCTTCCCTGTCCTGACTCCTGTCCTTGGTGGTATTGGCTGTGATAGGCTCTCTCACATGGAACCTGAGTTCCTGCCATTACAGTTCCTCTGAGCAAGTGTTGGCAGAGGCTGGGTAAGGAGAGAAGCATGGCCTGTGGCCCAGGCACCTGGAACTCTCAGCAGGCCTGGGCCCAGGTGGCCTAGCCTCTGGGAAGGTAGGAGAATCAAGGAATGATCCTCTTGGCCTGTGTGCCCACCTGAAGATCTCCATTCCACCCAAGCTGGAGCAGGGTCTGTAGGCTGGAGAGACCCCTGGGGTCATGGGATTATGGGTATTTGGAAAAATCTAGTTTCTTTCCCTCTTAGAAGGTTCCAGAATCCCAGAGCAAGCCACATAAGCCTTCACCAACCTGTTCCCAGCACATGAAGATCAAAAACTGGGGCAATGGGATGATTTTGCAAGACACACTGCACACCAAGGCCAAAACGGTGAGAACTTTGGGTTTCAGGGAAACCACATTTTTCCGGAGTTGGTAAAGCCAGGGGGCTCTTTCTGGATCTAACAGGTATCTCCTTGGGCAAATCAAGCTATCATGTGCTTGGGCAAAGGGTGCTGGGAACCCAGTGGTATATACAGTAGGAAGTCAATAGGACCAACTTTCGTTTACCACCCTAATGGGTAGTGGATAACCCAGAAAATCACATAAACGATTACAGAAAGAAATTAATATTTTTCTTAGATTTCAGAGAGAGTTTTTTTTAACAGAACTGACCTAAGCTAGACTGAACTAGGTGAAGAGGTAGTGAATTCCCTGCATTGGAAGGACTCAAGGGAAATTAAAGATTTAAGCAGCCAATAAGTGGTTAGACTAAATGCCCTTTAAAAGGCTCCTTTCTGTTATTTAATTTCTTTGTTCTTTTTTTTTCTGTGGAGTTGGGGATCAAATTCAGGACCGCTCTTGTGCTAGGCAAGTGCTTGAACCCTGAGCTATACCCTCAACCCTTTGGTTCCTTTTTTCTGACTTTAGAGTATATACTATGGTTATAAAGTGGAGAAGAATTGAAAATTTTAAGACCACGAAAGTGCCCTCCCTGCCACCCCAAACTATTCCAGTTCACACTTGGGCATCTGTTTTTCTGGACTTCTTTTTGTGCGATTCTATGGCTTTGTGACTTGCACTTTTATTTTAATTCAGTTTGCCTGGTAGCATTAGAGCCACATGGGCTGAGCACAGGAGATGCTCCCAGGGACCACGCTGTAGACTTTGGTCTGAGTCTGAGTCTGGCTGGAGACCAGGATCAGAG